>NW_015373910.1:4473891-4514784 GCF_001272555.1 Dufourea novaeangliae | reverse complement strand
TGTATTTAATGTCATGGTTGTCGGTTTGAAACGGAGTTTTCACGGTGCGGTGATTTTTGTCGATGATTTGACTACGCGAGGGGAAAAAGTGACATAGAGGAAGGGCCTCTTACAACTTGATAAATTTATTCCACTGAAATAAATATTAAATTGAATGTTAATTTGACATACATTTCAATAATTCCCAAAACCAAATGGCAGAAGATCCTTCCTCTTACACTTAGGAGCAAACTTGGCTTCCCTTAGGGGAAAAAGTAACGCAGGGAAAGGGCCTCTTACCATTTGGTGTTTGGAATTACTGAAATGTCTGCCTAGTTAACATTCGATTTAACATTTATTTCACTACCTGGAATAAATTTACCAAGTGGTAGAAGACTTTTCTTCTACGCCGCTTTTTCCCCTAGCGAAAGCAGAGTTTGCTTGTGAGGGTACATACATTCATATGTATCGCAAAAATAATTCATTAAAGAATATCACGGTGAATTGCACAATACCACGGTGAATTACGCAATACTGCAAATATAGTGAAGTCTAACCTAGTGTAATTGGCCATGATAAGTCGGTTTGCTATATTATTTTAGGACAAACAAGTCTACCATAATTCTCTACGCCATGTTGAGCTGTGTCGTACTGTATAATCTCGTGTAACGTCAGAATATCATATTGTTAAACAACATAGTGTTTACGAGCCGACAGTTTCGCTGTGGGAATGTTTTCGTACGCGGGTGTTAAATTGCGCGGAAGATGCGAGCCGTCGTAAGGCGAGTAAGACTTGCATCGCCTTAGCTGTGACTAGGTACCTCTCTTTCTCTGTGCGGAATTCTACGTCTAAACAGAAACTACGTTCGCAGAATGACCGAGTTGCATCGAGAAACGCATAGGAATGAGTTTATTTTGGTCGTGTTGTGTGCACATCACCAAGATACACCTGAGTAACCAACATTTACTTAATTAATGTCTACCTGGTAATCAACTTGCATTTTCCTTAGATTGATATTGGCTATCCTCGATTCCCTGTTCATTTCAAGGGCAGACAAGGATCTGCCCCTGCCAATCAACAGTTCGGGGCAACGTTACCATTTCATTTCCAAATTTTTGGGATGGGCGAAGATTTTTGTTTTCTTAAAAATATTCTGGTATCCAGGTGAGACTCCACGAGTATCCCCTTAACAAGGGATCTGTGTCACTAGAATGCAGACGTTTAAGTAGAATCCGAAGTTTGTTACAGTGACATAAGAAAACGAAAATTAGACTGAAGGACATTGATTTCGACAGAGATTTGTTTTCAAATGTGTGTACAATATTTTTTTGTGTTGTCACAATTAAGAAAGGTATTTGGGAGTCACACTTAAATGAGACACCCTGTAAATAGGTACGTCATATTTAATGAGGTGATCATGACCCTTAGCCTTTAGCCCTTAGCCACTACGTAATTGGTCTCTACTGATTCATTTGTTTTTGGAGACAGTAACTGAATTACATTTATCGGCTAGGGTCTTTAGCGACTCAGAAGGTAGGTCATCTAACAAATACAGATTTTCGTTGCGAATGCGCCATTACTTTTCAGTGAACTTTATTACAATCCGAGAGTACTACGTACGGTGACCCACGGTGACACACAGACAAGTTATCTCGAGGAACGATCCATCGATGTACGACTTTCGCAGGATAATGAATATCCCGTATCCATAACCATAAGCAGCCCGTGGAAACCACGGAGATCCAGGGGGGAAAAGTGGGTAGCTAGTTTCTCTGACGACAAGGACAACTCCGCAGTTATCTTTTCTGGCCGAGGTGTATCGTCTATCGTGCACGATATGTACACAGGGCCGTTCCTGGATTGTTGGTCACCTCGGTGCAGAAACAATATGGCCGCACTTATTAATTCAATATTATTTAATTACTGCTGTGTTTAATTTTATATCTATATAAAAGTGTGTTTAATTAATTTTTATCTAAGCACCATATGGTACAAAAGTATGTTTATTTGATAATATAGACTATTAATAACCTACAGGAATTGAATCCAATAAATATAGCTAAATATTATATGCTTTTTTGGTCTGTAAATATTATATGCTTGTTTGGTCTGTAGTATCCAAAGATTACATATAAATCGAATTTAATTGAATTTTGTTTGTTTAAAATTTTAGGAATCGTCAATAAAGTTTTGATTGTTATTCTTATTAAATTTAACATATAACAAATAGTCTGAGGTCGCCCCTGGGATTGGCCCCCCAGGTGTGTGGGCACTTTTTACACCCCCGTCAAGAGCGGCCCTGTTAACGTACCTACACGCGCGTGCTCGTGTCGTCCCCCATCGGTGAAACTCTCTTGCCGCGAGATTTATTGGCTATCTGGTCGTCGATCGCATAAATAATTGAACGACGTGGCTCGTTGCCACTCGGTTGGATTAAGCGGGATTAGTCCTGAGAGAACGGAAATAAAGGCTGAGGGTCGTCGGTTATCTGTTAACGCCAGCTAGGTCTCTAGACATCTTCAACATGTTCCTCGGTGGACTTTTTTACGGTTACGTTCACACCATTTGTATCGAAGATTTCTGCGAGAAATGTTTCTTCGAGGAAGTTCGCAAAATGGATGATAAGGATCCACCTTTACGTTGCGTGTCCATGTGAGACCAACCATTATTTTTCAGTAAATATCATTTCTATAATACTCTTGGCACAATAATCTTATTACCTAAGTGGATTTGATTTTCTGCAATTACCTTTTAAGGCAACCTTTTCATGTGTACCAGGAAACGCTTCAAAAACGACCGCACGTGACGAATCGTTGTAAAAAATGTTAACTAGCGATGTCAGATTAAAGGAATTAGACAGGTAGAAATGGAAACGTGATTTTCTCTTCGTCTTGTGAAAGATTCTATTCTAAAGAAATGATTAATCCTGATACGATAGGACTCTCGGGAAAACCGATGCTCCGATAGCCGACTAAACGCTTATCGCGCTCGAACGACTATAAATACGCGGCGGCTTTTGTATCCGTGGTGTCCGATATACAATATAGGTTCGCTGACATTTGATAGTGGCCGTATAGTTTGTCTCGCTTGGTACATATATACTGGATGCGTCAACGTGGGCTGTGGTTATCTGCTGCCCACTTCCTACTTTCGTGTCCGCGTTACCTCGATCTGTGTTTAACCAAATTTTTCATTTGATTTAACAGCGAAAAATCGATCTTTTTGATCAACTTCGAAAAGGAGGGGGTATACAGTTCGATGTGTATACATGTTTTTTTATTATACAGGAAATCCTCGATGAGTGTTCGAAGGCTGCTCGGCACTGAACATTAAATATTTCATAAACTAATGGTCATATGCGAGTGAAACAAATACTATTTTTCTGACATCTACACGTTTCTTTCCATTTATTATGGTACACTTCGATAACTTTCCCTAAGCTCAAAAATATTATGCTAAAATCTCAATGGACTATGATCGTTTTTCCTACAGACTCTTCGAATGTCACAGAGGTACGCGTTGTATTGCGTTCAGCCAACCTGTTTTCTACCAAATCGGAAAAAGCTGGTCAGACGATTTACGATCTATTTGAAATTCGAAGAGAACTGCGTGTTCTTTGTATATAGCTAGATCGAAGAAACCAACGTTTTCACCTGTATCAACTTACCAACAAGCTCAGGCACCTTTCTAACTTTCGTGAATTCAAAACGAACTGTCTGGAACAATGCATTAGCTTCGATCGGCCATTAGAGGAATTAAATACTCGTTTCAAAATCCATTTGGCAAGCTCGTGATATTAATGTTTAGTCATAATAAAGATAGCGTGTCGAAGAACTGTGAATATCGTCTGGATAATCGACCCATTTAACCGAGACATTGGAAACACATTTGGGTACCTTCTCGATTCTAATTGTGATTAACCTGTGAACCTTAGACGTTCCATTAGCACTTTTACCACTACGTCACCTAACGTAATTTTCTCTTCAGAACCAAGCACTAAAAGTGTACAATCGGATAAAATGGTCAAAAGTGACCTTATACCAAATTGGTCTGGTCACCATCTACATAAAAGAGTGAAATTTTATTTGGAAATAAGAAGTAATAAATAATTTATTCCTAGCATCGTTGAAATCACTTTTATTTAAATAACTGTATTAATTCTTATTTACAAATGAAATTTTAGTTTTATTTACTATTTATTGTTGAACACTGATCTCTGGTAACAATAATCAGATCTCGATTTCGGTTCGCTAGCGGCCGTCTCGTAAGAAAAAAATCTCGATTTAGAAATCGTGTCGTAAGTAAGTACTTCACGGTAGCTAACGACCCTGTCGCCTATCAAATCGGCGAAAGAAAACGCAACGGGCAGGCGAACGGCTTGGTTGTTCACCTCGCCTCGCGGAATTCGTTTTGGCTGTTTTTTTCAGCGCGTAAAACGGAGGGCTAGGGGAGGGGCACCGCCTCTTAACTTCGTTCTGCGGCTTTATTATTATCTTTTCCACCTTTCACGGCTCCGACACGGGGAAAATCGTGACCCGTTCGAAACGTTGAACACACGGTTCCGACCGATTCTTCTCACGTGCAGATATAAAACATTATCCCTATTTCTCTGGATCCGATTTGAAACTGGGGAATGAAAACAGAAAAAATTTTAAATGTGAAATATTTAAACACACGTGTCAATTAATTTTCATACGGCCAATTTTATTTTCATATATTGTATTTTAAACATTACGAACATTGAGTAGAGTCGAAGTATGGTCATTAGTTTATGAAATATTTAATGTTCAGTACGAAGAAGAATTTGAGGATTCATCGAAAATTTACTCCATATACTGTTTTCTACACGAACACTAATCAACTTACAATTGCAACAATTATTAGGATCTATACTTCCTATAAAGATAGGAATGAACAATAAATACACAGGCTAAAGAAATTTCTTTTGTAACATAAAACATAATATGATATATAGATCTTTCAGGCCCAATGTGTGCTCTGTAGGGTCCACACGACGAAACACAACATGGAAGCGGTAATATAACAATACGTAACGATAGATTGCTTCCGCCTTCCAAATCGTTCTCAATCGTTGCCCGGTGCACGTCGTTATTTGTCATTGTTAATAATCACGGTGATTAATAAGGATATTGCACGCGTGTGTGGGATAATTCCCCTGGGAAATTGTTTGATATCCGTCGTGATGCGTTGAATGCCAATTTTTTAAACGGTATTGGATTTGAATTTTGGAACCTTTCAAAACATGTGTTCATTGAAATTTTTCCAATTGAAAGTACGAAGATTTATCGGTTAAATACGAAGCTCATTGCCTGGATCATTATCATTGTTTCGTCTGTTGATTTTGAAATTCATTATAGCCTTATAAATAATTTTCGTAGTTAAGAAATTATTTCTGACTTTTGCAATAATTGCCATTAAAATTCCGAACATTTTACTCTAAAAAGTATGAGTTCAGTTTGGTATTATTCTCTTGAAATCGTTAAATCATTGAAAATTTAAAATTCCAATTCGCAAGTATAGTATTTACGTATACTGAGGTGGAGTATGACGTCTGAGCGTCAATTTAACGCTTTTATTTCAACGAAACACGTGTAATAGAGTCTGTTAAATCTTACCTCGTCCAATAAAATTCGTATAATGTCCGACATAACATCAAGTAACGGTAATAAAACGATCGTTTCACGTGCAACAACCTAATATTACTCGAATAAATTGCGTATTATAGCCTGTAAAACGTTATCGGTTCCTCACGTGCTCTCCTGTCACGCGTGTCACGTGTTCCAGGAACGTGTCGTTTGGAATTCAATCTTGCCACGCGTGGTTCCGAAAATGCGTGAAACCGGACACATGATATAGCGCGCAGTTAGGTAGAAACTCACGAAATAAGGAAAAAAGTGCTACTTTTGCACTCAAAATGCCGAATATTATTAAACTTTAGACAGTGATGTTGTACTTAGACATATTGGAAAGTCCCTTATTTTGGTAAAAAACAACGGTATAAATAAAGATTCATCAGTAACATAAATAATTTCTTTATCAATAATAATATTAAATGTCAGTCTTTGACTTCGCAATTGAATTAAATTTGTTAAATTTAAATAGTAAAATATTTCATTGTTCTATATTTAAAAAAAAAAGTTATGGTTTGAAAATACCATTTTTGAAAGCTCACACCTAACCATATACACCTATATTATTTTAATATTGAAAATATTTAAATACACGTTCCTTAATTATTAATATAAACAACTTTTGTTTTGATATTGTAATTACTTTCCACACAAAACAATGTTGTTTATATTAATAATTAAGGAATGTGTATTTAAATACTTTCAATATTAAAATAATATAGGTATATATGGCTATATATTTAAATAAATATATAGAGTATAATATTGTAGTTTATTTGTTCTCAAGGTATAAACAACTTTTGTGCTGGATATCAAGGTTAGATTGGGTATCAATATAATCCGATACAAGTAGGTATCGACACTTTTGTTTCGATACCTTGGTGGTATCGATTCAACCCTAACTGAACGGCGGTACCGGAAGTCATCGGGGTTGCACTGCTCTGTGACTAACGCTCGACGTAACACGCTTCGATTCACACCAGTGTAACTGTGTGTAATGTATGCTCTGTGTACGTAACCCGTCTCGTGTCACGGCGTGATTCACAGATCGATTCGTCACTCCGTGCTCGCGGAGGCTCCTTCCAATGATAAATTTTTCAAACGGAACGCGTGATTGAATTACAGCGGCGTCAGTGGTAGTTGCTTGAACGGTCTCCATCTCTTACAGGTGAAATGGGATTGCGAGATAACGGCGTTTAGATTGCACCTAATTCGTTCGACGATTCCTATTATACGAGACAATTGAGCGTACGATGAGGCGGGTTTCGCGGGAAAACATTTTTTTATTTTGATTATTATAGCTACGTTGATTATTATTTAAACATATTTAGGTGTCCGTAATATAACAACTAGACTGCGGATTTTTCTGCAAAATGGTATTTTCTAAAGCAATTCATACAGAAAACAGCAAATGTAGGAATTTGTTTCTTTTCTTAAGTATCATATTAGATTCGGAATAACTTAGAAAACTGATTGGATCTGCTGAAAGTTTTGTTTTTCACTGTATTTTAGAGACATACAGTATAGTCTATAAATGCATAAAATCCGCAGTCAATAACAATTAACATAATTTTGTTCGGAAGAGTTCAGGGAATTATTTCGTCTTAAAAACAATCGAATAACTGTTACTGTAGAAGCGCAAAACATTTCAAAAGTTGAAAATTTGCAACTTTGTTTAAAAAATATTTTTCTTATTCCAAAGCTACGTTTTGAGAAAAACGATTTACAGATTCGTCTTCAGTTCATAAAAAACAGTATTGTGGTTAAAATTTGTTATTCGAATTAACATTTTTTTCTGAATTGAAATTCTCAGGCCAATAATATTTATTTCTTCCGCATATGGTTATTAGATTATGAAATATTAAAATTATATTTAATGTTCAGTGCCAAAGAGCCTTCGAACACTCACGGGGGATTTCCTGTATTTACATATTTTATCACTTAGGAGTTATGCTTTGTATAGAAAACTAATAAAAACATTATTTTCCGAAGAAATACGACGTTATCTTTCGGCCAATCCAATGAATTCTCACGCCAGTCGTCTCCTCGACCGCAAAACGCTTCCAGTCGGATCGATACGAGATATCTTCACGGCGTAGAGCACGCTATCAATTATATACATATATTCAGATGTCGTTTGTGTATTCGGCACGCGTGATGTTCGCGAATCGCGTTCCGAAGTAACGGTCCGCCCAGGGTTTGTGTCGTTATGCGACAACTCTGTCGCCAAACTAGCTGCCGTGTCGTGACCAAAATGATATTATTTTCGTCGTAACGACACACGAATTCGTTTTCGGTCCATAACGGAAATCGAGAGTAGCGTAGAAAAGCCTTTTAGAATCAGCTACTGGAAATTGGATGTTACAAGACAAATAAAAAGTTAAAATTTGTCGACCAGTGTAATTAAACTTGTTTTTTTTTCCAATCGATCGATGGAAAGCAACGATTAGAATTCTTCTGTAATTCCGTTTTCATGTTTGTCAGACGACAAAGAAGGAATTAACGGTGGAATTGAGGCACGTATAAGCCCAACGAGACAATTTCTAGGTTTTCCATTCGCTTCGAGACTTGTACAGAGTTGATCGAATACTGGTCATTACCCCCCACGTTTCAATGGGATATGTATCGCGGGTGTCTCGCGATTCAGCGAAATTCGAGCACGTCTTCAATGCAAGAGCACCACCCACTGCGTATTAAGGCTGATGCACAATGGAATCGTCCCGTCGACTCTTTTATTTTTTTTTTACCTTTATTCAGCAGTCACGCCAGATTGCACTTTGGTTCCTCCATTTCTTCATTCTTTTTCAGTCGTATTTTCGTGTTCAATTTTTCTATTCTATTAACATGTATATACACCTACACGTGTATCAGTATTGGTAAAAATTTTCGTGAAGATTCATATGAAAAACTTTGCCTTTGTATTTTTTTTTTGGAATTAGCATAACACAGCAATCTTTAGGGACCTACCACCTTGTTATACGAGGGTTATATCTGTACAATAACACCGTTTATCCCGCTCATTGCATCTTTTTGTTATCTTGTACAACATTTTTTTTCGTAAAAGTAAGAACCAATAATCATTTTAAAACAGTTTAAAATATTTTTTAAAATATTTAAAATTAATGAATTAAACATATTCTAAACTTGTAAAAGTCAACTATAAAATTTATTTAAACCAACTGAAAGCTGTTTAAACATGAAAATTTTGGGGAACGAAATTGGGAATACTTTGAAAAGTGAAAAATATATTCTGTACTTCTATCTTTGATTTTATTTTTATGAACTTTTATAAAAAAGTGATAATTCCATTTCGTAATAAAGGTTTCAAAATGACTATACAATCTGTGTCAGGCTGTAATGTACATTTGTTTACCAACAACAACCAAAAAACCTAAGGGGGGACGAAATTTGGGCCCCTTACCCTACCTTGACGCATTCACCACCGTTTTCCGTAGACCCAGGTCACATAGTATAATAAAGGAACAAACAATTTGTAAGAAACGTTCAAAGGACGTATTTAATCGAACCGCAGCGAGGGGATGACGTGCTTCAGCCGCAGGCAAAGGAGGAGGATCGCCACTGGATCGATCCTGGAAAGAATGGCAGAAGGGCGAGAGGAAAACGTAGTATCAAGCCAAGTGCTTACCAGCCAACCACCTTGACCCAGTTCCCGCGAGCTGCTCCTGGAAAACCGACCATGAACACGGCATGATTGTGCGCGATTCAAGAATTTATCCTGGAAAGAATACACTATCGGCCAAAAGTTTGGGACCAGGTTTGATAATTAAAGAAAAAGAGAAATATTATTCTACAAACATTTGATAAAACTAATACGCTGAGAGTGATTGGAAATAATTTATAGATAGTACTGATTCTGTGACTTTTATAATATCGAAACAGAATACAGTAAATCCACGATGAGTGTTCGAAGGTTTATCAGCACTGAACATTCAATATCCTTTTTTTATTCTTAACCCAATGAGATACTCTAGAGAAAAAGGAAATTCGGATTTTTCCTCTTGTCTTTATAAATCATTTTATAAAACGTTATTTTGCATAAAAATCCGCAGTCTATTTATGACCAGTAGTGTATGTACCTGAGCCTATGCAAGATTACCTGGCCCCGATTAAAGGATAATTACGTTACCAGTCACGTCATGAAATCGTCGTCGACGAATAAGGATCCCGTGACCTGGTGAACAATTTCTAGCTCGGGATTAATCCGTGGCTTAGCGTCGGGTTATCCTGTGAGTAACGTCGACTCTGGCTATTGTTTTATTGTTGTGTCTCATGGGAACCGAGATGTATGTATATATTCTTGTCTCGAGGACGGAATGAAGAATCAGTCGAAGGTTGTAACTGAGTTTCTACAGCACGGGAACACTTTTTCTACAAGAATGGAGGATATATTGATTTGTTTAATATTATTAGTTTTTTTTTGTGAAAACATTTCATGTGAACCAACCTAATAATTTATCACTGTCATTTTAGTTGCTATTTTGAAATAACCCAGATAGCACATGACGCTCAATGACACCTTGAAGACGGCTTAAAGGCCTCTTAGACCTAAAATAGCTGTAAAATGGGCGTCTTTAAGGCGTCTGTGCTATTTGGGAAGTGTCATTTATTATTTATCTCTTAATTATTGATGATAAATATTAAGTAGAGTTTAAAGTGATTAATTGTTTAAATAGTGCACAACTCCTATATGTCACCCTTCTGGTCCTCGAGGACCGTCGACGTAATGGCCGCCAGGGTCCTCCAGCGATTCCTAGGGCAATCTACCATAACCTAAAAGAAAAAAATTCTTGAACAATTTTTATTTTTCTTCGTACCCAGTATTTCAACGACATATCATTATTTTTTGTTATTAAGAATGCGGTATCGAAACTTTCAGCCCCCCCCCCTCCTATTATAAGTCTCGAGATACGGTTCCCTCGCACATTCTTATCATTCTTATTTTCCCGCGCACATTTTTATCGTTCTTATTTTGCTCCCGGTGAAACGACGAAGCGAGTGATGTCAGAGCCAGGGAAATATAAAAGAGACCGAAAAGGTCAAGTCTAAGCTTAAAGATCAAACAGAGAGGGGGAAGAGGTTCGTTTCATCCATCCTGATGAGCGCCGTGTGGATCCTGAATTCTCGGATTTACGGGAATGATTTTCCTGGATGTCTCAGAGCTTCCGGTTTCTTGATCCCTCCTTTTTCTTCGTGGTTGATACACCAAGCACGTAAGATCGTGAACGATGTTTCTGGTTAAAATAATCCTTGGACTCTGGAATAGAAGATAATAAAATGAAAAGAAGAGAAAAGTCCATAATGTCCTGAATTAAGGAGTGCCCACGTAAAATTGGCTGATAAATCGGAGATCCTAGGATCGAATACTTTTGTTTTACTTTGCCAATGTAACTTCGATAACTTTGCCTTATATTCATAGTATATTTTGAAAGTCATAACAGCTTATACAGTAAATTCTGGATGAGTGTTCGTAAGCTTCTCGGCGCTGAACATTAAATATTTCATAAACAAATGGCCATAAGTGCTTAAAACAAATATCATTGGCTTCAGAATTCCAAGCTCTATTACTGTGCTAATCCTCATTAAAAAGTCAGTTAAAAAGTTTTTACGCTGGACAGTTTTTTGATTAATAATTGTCCACTAGAAATACGAAAATAAATCGAACTTACCTTACGTAATTATAAAATGTACAGTTAAAATTGTAAAATTATGAATTTATCCAGGTGATTCGATCATCCAGTGTAATAATTGAAACGACCGTCTATAATTGATTGTTTAATAATTGAAACGATCGTCTATAATTCAATGTTTAATAATTGAAACGACCGTCTATAACTGAATGCTTAATAATTGAAATTCCCACGCCGCAATAGAGCACTCTCGGCTGATTATTATTCAAACGATCCGTGAAATCTCGTACTGAGCGTCTTCGATTTCGCGCTTGGAGGGGGAAAGAGATACGATGAGCACCGTAGAAACGCGTATACATATGTATATATCTGTATACGCCTCTCTCCCACTATTTATTGATCACAGCCTGGCTTTGACCGTGCTCGTAAACGCGTAACCTCGACCTTCGAGCGATTCCCGTCGACGAAAACGAGTCTCCAGAAACGTGTGTTCGATTAAAATCGTCGACGGTAATTTAACTGGACATTCAATATACGTATTTTAAAAAAAAAAATAACATTTCAATGTTACACTAATCTCTAAATGTGTGGTATTAGAACCGTTACCTACAATTAATTATCATATTGCCAATTTTGAAGTGTCAATTGAGTGTTTGAAGAAAAATTGGATTTTTCCCCCCCCCCCCCCCCCCTCCAGAGGAGAAAAATAATACATATTATAAAAATGTACCATAAGACAAATTTTGCCCCCATTGAATGATAATCTGGCTACGCCCATGATGGTATCAGTATTTCCAGTTTGTACGCGGAGATAACAAAATCTTGTTTTCGCACTTTCAGTGAACTCAATTTTTCTTTCGTGATTACCTAGACTAATCTCAACAAGTCACTTTATTCGTTAAATTTACCTAATACTACTGTACATCCCTATCCGAATGTATTTATCTTGTGTTCAGAATAAAATAGAAATCTCGTTGGATCCAATGAAAGTTTGGTTTTGTTATCATATATCACAGAGCATTTATAGGCTGTAAATGCATAAAAGCCACAGTTTATTGATAATTGTTAATAAATTACACTTTCAATTCAACTATGCTGCTTGTTAATTAAATTTTATTTAACAATTTTAGTACACTTATTTTAACGATTTATTACTAATAACCATTCGTACTTGATGCGACTTAAAATATAGAATTAAAAACCAAAAGCTACCATACATCGTCGGTGCAATTTTCTCGGCTCCTGGAAAAGCCTTGTCTGGGTATATAAACACGTCGCAGAGTTGAAAAACGTTTCACAGTCGAAAGAGATTGTTTTTTTCCCCGCGTGTTCCGCGTGCCGCGAATTAAAATGATAATTGTATACAATTATCCGGGGCGTCTATCGCGAAGAAAGGAGCCAGCGACTGGAATGTAATCACGGTGAGGAGGGGGGGAAACCGCGGAATGAAGTAGAAAACCGTAAATCACGTGCACCGCTGAGCGGTGATTCGATTCATATATCTGCGCACCGTGGCGGTGATTATGTAATAATTAATAGCTGGAGAACGTACGTGGTACGATTATCGAATTTTTATGGGGAGGAATGAGTTAACAAGGAGGTAATTCACCATCGAAGTGTTTTACCTGGATTTTTTTGTGCGACTCGTAATGAGATCTTTACTACTACAATAAATCCTCGATGAGTGTTATTAAATTATTTTACAATCGTACGATTTGTGAACACAAACATGGTCATTTGTTTATGAAATATTTACTGTTTTGTGCCGGGGAACCATCGAGCACTTATCGAGGATTTACTGTACGGTGGTATGTTAATGAGTATTTACCATAATATGCATACTATAGTTAATTAGATAGAAATTATTGAAATACGCATCCATACGCAACGATAATATACATAGCTACCAGCGAAAGCGTTTCTCCTGGCTGTGTAATCACGTAACTCGTTACTTTAATTAGACCGTAATGTAATTAGATCGGAAATAGAGGGGCGTGAGAACGATCGACGGCGGTCTCAATGATTTCGAAAGTCCCGAGGGGCTGTCAACGGTTCCCTCTGTTGCGGTCGCTTGCAAACCGGAAGCTCGTGAAATCGACTTTCCGTGTAAACGATTCCGATAGGCTGCGGCGAAATATACCTTTCCACAGTGTTACGACGTCTGTCGATTCAACGTAGCGTGTCACACGACACGATAGAATCGCGAAATACCCTTTTGAATAGTTTGAATCCATCCGATTGGATCGAACTACGTGAAAAATGTCAATAGTAAATGTAGTCTGATTCGATCGATCGTATTCAAATGTGGGTCAGATCCTCGAACCATCAGGAAGCGAAATCTGCAAGGCCAAATTTTGTCCAACGCCTGTTACAGACTCCTCTCGATTATTGCCTGGTTTGTTTTTTAGGTTGGTTCCTCTATTTGTTCGGGTCAATTCTAAGGAAAAAATGGTTTCAAATCATCTCAGGAACCCCTCATTTCCGGGAGTTTTAGCTATTTTGGAACACCCTGTATACATCTAATATCATCTCACGTTTTCCATTAGCTTCGGTTCAACGGAAAAATGCTAACAATCTATAATTCTGTTTCGCAGGTTCGACGACGGCCACGATGGTTTCCTCGATCTGGCCGAGCTGAAACGCATGATGGAGGTCCTGGGGGCGCCGCAGACTCACCTAGGGTTGAAAGCGATGATACAGGAAGTGGACGAGGACGGCGACGGACGTATTTCCTTCCGCGAGGTTCGCGATTTCATGCGTTTATTATTACGCCCCGTGTGCATCTTTCGGGAAAGAGATCTAACGACATAAAAAGTGACGTAGGAAAGGACCTTCTGCCATTTAGTTTTGGGAATTATTGAAATGTATATCAAATTAACATTCAATTTAACATTTATTTCAGTACTTGGAATAAATTAATCAAGTTGTAGCATCGTGTGAGCCCCATTGAACCATTCAACTTTGTCCTTAAGACATTTGATGTATTTTTAAAAACGAGAAAGATATTTGAGGTGCAAACGTTAGGTGACTCACCTTGTATAATAAACAGCAGGAAATCAATTCTGTTTGTGTAACGGGTTCCATTTTACCGGAAGCCCACGCGGGCCCACAATGAGCACTTTCCTCAGCACGTTATACGGCCCCCCTTGGACGGTTAGCGTTTAACGGTCAGTCCCGTTTCAATTTCACTTTTGCACCACTGAAACGGTTTCTTTTCTTGCGATGGTTACCGCTACCCTTCAACGGTTTCACCTTCAGGAGTGAAGGTGACTTTGGGCCTGGAATCAGAGACGTGTCTTCGGATTGGGTGAAGCCTTTCAGCGCTGAACCAATATCGCACAATGGAACAAATAGGGTAGCTAGCTGGACAAAAGAATGCCGTCGTTCGTGTCGCATTCACCATGGAATCGCTGTATCTTATTTTGTTTGGATGATTTTTAACTTTTATATAATAGATTGGAAGATTTTATTTTTTACTCGCCTAGTCATCAAGTGATGAATGGTTACATGTCTTGTTTTAATAATTTTAATACATTAATAATAAGAGAAGAAAAAATTCGATGTAAGCTACTTTTAGACTTTTGTCCAGCTTGAAAAAGGAACGCTATTTATCCCATTGTGGCAGAAACAGCAGTAACTGGATTTAAAACATACACCGTTAACAAAAGATATTCCAACAAGTTCATGATAAATCTTGGCGTGCCAGTTTACATTCCATTGCAAACAATAAAGGGATGTTAACTGCGCGTGGAAATCTTGTGGTTCCGTCGATCAAAGTGTTGAGATGCGTGAGCGCACGTGCCACCGCCCTTCGTAAAAATAGTCCAGCCCAACGGGGTGTTTAGCATGAAACTCGACCATGGCCACACTGTTTATTCTCCGTTCGCGTGGTTAGGGTACGTTCGTGGGGGTCTCTGCGTGGCATTCTATTTTAACGAAGTCTGCCGTTCAAGCTGCTGAAAGTGACCTGAAAACACCCCACGTTCTAAATGGGGGAGGATATCCAAATACGGGATAGCGTGTTAGATTGATCGAATCATCCCTGTGTGTGCCTTCAGATTTTCGATGTTCTCGATTCCAGTCATGTTTATTTATTTTTCTATAGCTTTGTGAGTATTATTTGAATTAGCTGACACGTTGACTGGGGGGTGAATTTTATGTTCTTTGTTCACACCAGGGTAAAGTTGTCACTGCATGAACTAAATTACGGCGAACTATGGACACTGTGTTACCATAGTTTGTGCATCTACTTACCGATGGTCGGTCAGTATGTGTTACGATAAGGATAGTGCATATCGGAAAGATTACAAAAGGTGGAAGCCTGAAAGGACTCGCACATAGGGATTGGCCAGTTAAGAGATAAAGTTATACATTGTTTATATTTAAAAATTATTAATTTATATGTTAATGAAATTTGTTACCAAGAATTATTACACAGATCAAATCATAAATCAAAGGGAAAATGATTGCCAGTCAGAAATTAAGGGGTTAATGATTTTTATATGATGAAATTAATGATATTACTTCTTAATGTGAAAGGTAAAAAAGTAGTACTCGTAAAAGTGCAAGAGGTGACCTATTGAGGACTCACTTCGCTCGTCCAATTATCCTTTGTTTGATGTAAATGACCCTAATGGCGCCATTGCCAAGTGGATTGTCGGTCGTCCCTATAACAGTCAACAAACTATAAAATAAATATAGTTAACACAGGACAGTGACAACACAAGCGGATTCGTATGATGCAAGGAATATTGACAAGCGATCTGTATCGTCAGGACGATGACTAATAAAGTAAGGAGGAAGGTGAACTGTGCTCCCAGCTATACATACACATACGTACACCCAGAGTTCAAGCCAGACGCCGTGAATCACGTTGATCTACGAAACCGTCGGTCGCGTGCATGCAAACTGTACTTATATACGCTTTGTTTTCGAGCCCGCGAAAAGTCACGTAGGAATGCACCGGCGACGGTGTAATGCATTCGCATCAGTGGACTTTCCTTCAGGCGTCGCGAGCGTGTCCTCGCATTCGCGATTCGTCCATCCCCCGTGACGCGTCCAGCATGTCCCCAGCGAAAGTTTCCTGCGTGGTTCTGCGTTTTGTAACAATACTCCAACCAGAACAATCCAATAATCATTGCAAACCTGGTCACGAATAAATAATTCCGAACGTCGATCGTCGAGATTTCGACATTTGTTTAGTACCGTTCCACATTGGGTCACCGTGAAACTGTTCATCCTTGAAAGAATTACATTATTATCCTATTCCTTTTGTAGTCACCGAGCAGATATATAACGCGGTGACATAATGTACACTCGCGAGTAAACTCGGCTTCCGCTAGGGGAAAAAGTGAAGTTGGTGGAGGGCCTTCTACCATTTAGTTTTGGGAGTTACTGGAATTTATGTCAAATTAACATTCGGTTTAACATTTATTTCAGTACTTGAAATAAATTTATTAAGTGGTAGTAGACTTTTTGTACGTCACATTTTCCCTTGGCGGAAGCCGAGTTTGCTCGTGATTGTATGCTGAAGAGGAAGCGGAAGGACGTCGTACGGTCGCCAGGTCTCGAAGAAACGATTCCGCAAAGCGCATAATCGTTTGATCTTATCCGCCGACACGTAATGGTTTTCTGGGTTGTTACAGTTTCTACTAATCTACCGCAAGGCGCATGCCGGCGAATTGGAACAGGATTCTGGGTTGGGCCAGCTAGCCCGGCTCACGGAAGTCGACGTCGACGAGGTGGGAGTCACGGGAGCTAAACACTTCTTCGAAGCAAAGGTAGAAATTCCTCCCGATTTCAGGGACCTATCGGGCACGAATTTAAATTTTTTGTGGCCCAGGACTATGAAATTTTTGGGGGCCTCCTTGGTTGAACAGCGGGGTGTTGTAATACAGCACAACAAAATACATACATCTCAAAAAATTGAAATATGTTTTAAATAAAATTAAATAACATGTAATCATAACGAAATCGAAAATGCAGAACGTGGCCTCCTGGAACATGGGGTCCAGGGCTACGGTCCCCCTTAGACCCCCTTTGATCCAGCGCTGGGACCTAGAACTCTTAAATTTTAGTATTAAATTTTAGTAACAATTGTTATACCCTGTATACAGGACTCGTGAAAGCGTGCCCCTGGGGTAATTAATGTTTCTTCTGCATCGATTAATTGTTCCCGCAGATCGAGCAGCTGCGTAAGTCGAGTAAATTCGAGGACGAGATCCGTATGGAGCAGGAGGAACGAAAGCGTGAAGAAGAGGAGAAGGCGGCGAGGCGAGCGCAGTTCAGGCAAAAAGCCGCTCTGTTCGGGAATTAAGAGGGAAAACCGCGTGCGCGCGCGCGGATCGCGAAAGTGGTTGAGGGGGGATGTCTTTGTACCATAACGGAATTATAAACGGTCGCCTTGGAATCCTCCACCCTGTTTTATACGTGATCCCCCGTTGATCCGAATGTTACGTATTTCCTAAATAGCACATGACGCCTCGAAGACGCCCATTTTACGGCTATTTTAGGTCTAAGGCGTCTTTAAGCCGTCTTCAAGGCGTCATTGGGCGTTAAAGCGTTGATTTCTGTTAGGAGAACAAAATTGATATATATATGTATAAAAGTTTACGGTTGTTTTTGGAATTCATGAGATATTTTATCGCCTTCTTAGTGCATCGGCCAGGAAGGTCGCGTTATTATCGATCCTTGAGAAATTGCATTTTTAGGAAGCACTCGAAATTCATTGTCTGTTAACGATAACCCGCTTGCATAGATTTTAATGTCGAGAATTCTTGAGATTATTTTTAATTGTTCGAAGGAATACATACGGGCACGAGAAATGTTTTTATATTAGGAAGTGGACGCCGATTGCACGCGTCCGAGACGTTTTTAATTGTTTAAACGATTGTACTTTTACGCGGTCATGGATCGACGCGTTTTCAACCGGCTATTATTGTAGGTACCTTGTGGAAATGTTTTTTTTAAGTTCGTAGACGCTCAATTCTAGATTTCCGACACTTGTAGCAGGCGATAACGGAGGTTTAACACGCGACTGATATTCGTACGAGTACAATTAATCGTATATATGTATATGTGTGTATATTAATTTAAAACGTTGGTTTGAACTTAGCGAGTAATGTTTAGCGCACCATTTCGGTTGAGAATCACTTGACTGTATTATTTGCAAAACAATAGCTGAAACCTTCGGAACGTACAATAATTTTACAAACGTGTTAGTTTAGTAAGCATTTATATGATTAAGATTTTAAGCAACGTTATAAGGTCTATGGCTCTTACCAAACGTTTATTGTGACTGTAATAGAACATCGAACGAAAGTTAAAGAGAAGTATATATTTTTTTCTTTGAGATGAATGGTCTTAATAAATATGAAAAAACCTTTGTATGAATAGTATCCTATATTTGTATTCATTTATAGCAGATGAGCAAGACTTTGATCTGAATGAAAAACGATTTGAAATTATTTTTGTAAGCATTTTCACGGATGGGCTTTCAGGATGAAATTATTAAGGCCACTCGTTTCATTGTCTCGAACTGTATGTACATAATATGAAGAGTCCTAGATATATTCTAGATACGCCTGTAAAATTACCAATTGTAAATAAACTTGTCTTTTGTTCAGTTTCTTTTAACAAACTTTTATTAACTGAAGATGAAGTCACTGTAGCGTTGTATTGATATTGTGATATGAAAGTACTGGAAATTGATGTAAAATAAAGAACTGCTTTTAAAGCAATTCATAACAGAGTAACGTAATTTAGAATTTTATGTTTTCGTACTACGAAGTCGTAAAAAAGCAGACCTAAAATGATTCCTCCCTTATTAAATAAAATCTGTTCCGTGTAATGAACATTTTTTCAAACATGGCGGCCGTCAGCAGCCATTCCGTCCATCACCTAGTGTTACCAACGTAACGATTAAAAATTTTAAATACAGACAAGAAATCTATTATTTTTATTTAACGACTGCCGTTTAACGACGTAGAATTTCTAAATAAATTCGAACAAAAAATTGTCGCAAATATTATAGTGTTTTCACCTGTGTATAAAAAAAGTACTGTGTCATGAAGTGTCACTTCAAACGGCTTTGATACTGACAACAAAAATACATAAATAAGTAGATACATGTTGACATTGGAGGGTAAAGTAACGGAAGCAGGTACTATTATTTAAATTTTTATTTCCTCGATCTGTAAATAATATGTGTTTAAGTCCAGATTAACAAAATATAGATTACAAAATAAGTGTGCGAGAATAGTTGTAAAAAATAACCTTTCTCTGGTTTCAAACCAATTTTTTTCTTCTTTTAGGGAAGCACTGTGATTATTACTGTAAAGCTATCTTTTGTATTCACGAATTATCATTACGAGTAACAAGGTAACGTACTAAAATTTTGAATACCACATTCATTGTATACACAGCTTATCTTTGTCTGATTCTTATCAAGATTTGAAACCTTTTTTATAGCATATTCATTACATTTGATAATAGATTCAGTGCAAAAATCATCTGTTAACAAAATGGCATCAAATCAGGTAATTAAAAATATTATTTACATTAGTATAAAATTACTTGATGTCTTTAAATAGTCTTACTAATGCAGAGTAATTGATTTTTCCAGATTGAGAAAATTGTCAGTTTATATAAAACATTGGCACGAAATCCATCCTTGAGCTGTGCAAAAATTCTTCGAGTTACAGACAATGGAATATCAATCTTAAGTGGATGGTCACAGAGAAATTTAGAGAGGAAGACAAATCAGAAATTTTGTCAGAATTATATCTTAGATTCAAAATTGCAAGTCCAGTCTGAAAATTTTCCTATTGATGTTACAACAGAGTATGTTGCCTGGTTGAAAGCAATATTTATTATATTCGTAAAAAAAATGTTTTTCTTAAATATTTTTTTCATTGAAGACTTTTATCTGCATCCACTGAAGATGAACAGCGAAGGGCTGTATTAAGGCAAGCTGTGGTTGAAAACAGTACAAAACAATTTATCGAAATCTGGGATAAGCAGAGACTTGTAAAGAACTATGATCTAACTGCTTTAGATGTACATGGAGATGTGTACACAGATTGTAATTAAATATTACATACATATTACATATCACTGGTTGACAACTATAGCTTCAAAAATGATATTTTATTTTTATCTGCAGCTGAATTCGCTTCATTCGAATGGTCTCCAGATAAGACAAAGATTCTGTACATTGCAGAAAAGAAACTTCCAAAATCAGAACCATTTTATAAGCAAAAACCCCTTAACAAAAAAGATAAGGAGAAGAAGGAGGAAGACGAAGTATCGGTGGTAAGCCATTCTGCTTTCTATTGTATAAACCATATTGGAAATATTCATAATATCATTTAATAATACATTTGGTACAGGGTAATGAGTACATCTACAAGGCTCATTGGGGAGAGCAATTGATAGGTAAGCATCGTCCAGTGGTTGCAGTTCTCGACACAACCTCAGACACGATTTCAGCTCTCTCTGGTATACCAGATGAACTATCGCCAGCTCAAGTGCTGTGGATGAAAGACAATCAAGGTGTAGTTGGTGTAGCATGGAAACACGAGCCAAGACATTTAGGTCTAATTGCATGCACTAACAGACTGTCTTGGATATTCCTATTGAAGGATGGAGATTATAGTAAGAAATAGTTTTTCTTTACTTATTTTTAAATACTTTGTTCCTTCAAATCAGTTACAAATACAGATGAAATTAATTTTTTAAAATACCTTTTAATACCTGAGTGTAGGACATCTTGCACAATCGTAATTTTAGATATTTAAAGGTATGTGCATTTTCTAGAAAAGCTTTCCAGTGACGGTTGTGCTGTTCGTTGTCCCAGACTCAGCCCTGATGGGAGATATCTGATATGGTTGGAAAGAGAAGCGGGTGGCGCACATCACAATGCTCACAGATTAATGCATTTTGACTTTGAAACTGGAAAACAGAAGGTAGTTGCATATGAAAATGCTAGTATTATTTTTATTTTGTATAAACGTATTGCTTCTACCTTTTAGGCTGATACACTTGTAGACATTGTATCTACAAATATAGCTATTAAAAATACCGAACAATTTTATGGTTTATACGGCCGTTTACCACGTCGATGTTGGAGCAACGATTCACAGTACATATTCTTGAGCACACCACAACAGAATAACATACGTTCCTACATCATTGACATAAGTATGAAATTGAACACGTAGTTTTTGACCACATTTTTATTGATTGTAATAATGAAAAAGAAATATATTTTTTAGATGCGAAAACCGTAACGGAGATCCAAAATGACAAAAGCAGCCTAAATATTTTAGACGTGAAGGATGACATCATTGCGTTTTTGGAAACGTCCCTTCTTGAACCCTCTGTTCTCACAGTAGGAAAATTTACTCCAGAAGTAGTTAGTAGTGGTACTATACCAAGAAGTAAAATTTCAACTTTGACAACAATTCCTGATTCTGAAAATCTAATGTACGAACTCTGTGATTTTGATTACGATAGTAATGAAGAAGTTAGTAAGTAGCTTATTATTCCAATTCACGGAGTAGTGCAGAATACTTAGTACTCTAATTTTTGTTAATTATGCTTAACTCTTGTTAATAATTCCAGAGCACTTCAACTTCATTTATTTTGGTCCGAAGGGTGGCGATGACAAATCTGTACCTTTCATCGTTACACCCCATGGTGGGCCACATGCTAACTATGCAAACCAATTTGTACTAGATTATTGCCTATTTGTATCGTCAGGTAAATGTTCAAGATAACTCACCGTCATATGAACGTTTATATTAATTAAATATTTATAATTATGTTTAAGGCTTCGCTGTTGTGCAAGTTAACTACCGTGGTTCAACAGGCATGGGTTCGAAAAATGTTGAATATCTTCAAGGAAGAGTTGGAGATATTGATGTGAAAGATTGCGTAACTGCTACAAAAGAGGCTTTAAGAAGATACCCATGGTTGAATCCAGATGAGATAGGAATCAGTGGCGGTTCTCACGGTGGATTTTTAGTAACTCATCTAAGTGGCCAATATCCAGTAAGTCCGTGTGAAATATTTCATTTAAATTGCGTTCGGCGAAACATAAGAAACATGTTTTTCCAGGACCTGTACAAAGTTGTTGTTGCGAGGAACCCAGTAATTGACATCGCTGCTATGTTCACGATATCAGATATACCAGATTGGTAAAACATTAATGTATTCTTAAATATTTTCTCTAATTCTGAATTGTCTTAATTATATATTGCAGTCGCAATGCTCTGACTAAGGAAGAGAAAATTAAGTACCATCACGATGTGTAAGCGCAAATGTAGAACAAGATATGTTAAGCAACGAAGAATTATTAACGTTTGAATATCATAAAATACTTCAGTGACATTAATGTTAAAAATGGTATCTACAACATTTATACTACTTATTTTGTTGCAATTGTTAATTTCAGGTGTGCCGCTGAAGTGAACTATCCTTTCGACGAAAGCACGCGAGTGACAGAGTCCGATCAGGTTGAAATGCTGGTGAAGATGTTCAAATGTTCTCCGATCATTCACGTTGGCAAAGTGAAAGCTCCAACTTTATTATGCATTGGCTCAAACGATTTACGTGTTCCACCGTCTCAAGGGAAACTGTGGTATCAACGTCTCAAAGCAAAGAATGTTAAGACAAAGTGAGTACCAATCACTTATAAATTCTTTAACTTATTGAATTCGAATAATTATTTATTACATTTTTATTGTACGAATATTTTCTTATATATTGCATAAATGGTAAAAGTAACAACATTACAGAATGCTTCTTTATGAGGACAATCATCCTCTGGCGTCAGGACCAGTTGAAATTGATAATGTTATAAACGCTTGTTTGTGGTTGCATGAACATATCACAATTGAAAAAAACGGGGGTATAAACTCGCAAGAATAAACATGTGACAGATATAATGATTTTTAATGGTTTTGTTATCACAAATTTAATATTTACACAAATTCGTCATGTATACGAGTATAAAGGTTTGTAACAAATAAGTTTTCAAAATATACACATGTTTTTAGCCGTTGTATAATACTATAAAATTTTTATACTTTATATATGTATAAAAACTCGTTATAAATATCTTACATATATGTATGAGCTATATTATTTCGAGTTTGCAAAATACATAGAACCGTTGTTCTATCTCTAATAAATACATGCTTCATTGTAAGTATATATTTGTTACATAGATTATCGCAGGTTACCAATATTAAATAATCATTTAATTTACCGCAAGTATTTTAATGCAAATTTAAAATAATCTCACATAAATATTAAGTTTATTAAATACTGTACTTTTCCAATGTTTAAAAAAAAAGTCTTACAAACTATGAACATTATTTTTCCTAAGAGATAATTCCTCGTTGTTGAATAATTCAGTAATCCTTTCTCTAAAAATAAGGGTTTTTCTCGTAGTGTCAATTTATACCTATAGTTCTTGCTGCACACTTGTATTTTATCATATAAGAAAAGAGTATTATTGAGATTTATTTTAGACCAATAAAGGTCGAAGTACGAAATGTGTTTTGCTGATACAAAATATAAAAATTTCAGTATTACAAACAGTAATTGCATAAAGTACGGAAAACATTGTTGGTATAAAATGCTTACAAAAAGAATATAAAGATCTAATAGTTTCTTTCGCCGGAACCTTTATATGTACCTATGTATCTCTCTTTCATACAAAAAGGCACTCATTCATACCATATGTTAATGTTATATGAAGACTGCACTGTATACAGCAGTATCTAATTAAAACATTAGATAATATGCTGTCGATACCTATTAGTTACATTTAGTAACATTCACAATTATGATCTAACAGGATTACTTTGTTCTGGAAATAATGAATCGTAACTGGGTGGCAAATCTTTGTCGGCAACAGACGAGGGCACAGCGACTTCCAGCATCGGTGCTGTGGGAACCGGTGGATTCGCAGATCCTTCAGTTTCATGTGACAATTGACCCGGCCTTGACGAACACACATTTGCGTCCGCGAAATTAATGGACCAACATAACTTCTGTGATCTCTTACATATCCACAAGCACATAACGAATATGATGAAACATAAAATCATTGTGGTCACTGCACCCACTGTTACTTTGGTACCAGTACCGGTACTAATGTATTCGTTGGCATTATTCGGACAATTGTCTTCATCCGAACGAACATTTGGTAGTACATGGTTATACACTCCATCACAGAAAAATTCATTCTGCAAACAGGTGTTTAGGCCAATTGATGTATATTTGGTTAGATCCACGTTACTGCAATCTGCGAATAATATCATACACAAATTATAATTTCTGGTTCTCAATGTTGAGGCTATCGGATGTAAGCCGTGTCCTTGTGGAATTGTTTTTCTAACATTTCACAAGTTTTGCAGCTAGCTTCATCAAGGGGTTGAAACTCGCTGCAATGCTTACAAAACATTGGGAAAACAATTCCACAAGGACACGGCTTAACAGTGAGGATTGTATGATGTTGGGCTGTGAAAACCTCAAATTACAATTTGTCTTAACATCAGTGTATTAACATTTTTTAATTCTTAAAAAACTATAGAACTAGAATACTACTGAAGCTAATTGAACTTACTTTTGTATGGAGTATAAACAATGTTGAGAGCAAGAAATTCATCATCCAGCAATGTCTCGTGTGATATGAATATTTCAGTTTCTAATTCTCCTCCGGACTTGTAACCACTTGGATCATATTCAGCGTAAGTCTCAGTTGGCAATGATACGGATGAGGACCCACTGTTTTCAGATTCAGGATCTGAATACTTAGTTCTACTACGATCCAGTAGACCACAGAACTTTTCTGTCTGATAGGTATCCTTCCTTTTGAACTAGTAAATTAAAGATTAAAAACTTATTAATGTTCGCAAAGAATCACTCATCAAAACGACAAAAGTATCTACCTGCACATAGTCTATACACTGCGATCCATTCTTTCTGAATGACATTTTTTGAATGACTCCGAACAAACCATCTCCCTTGGCTGCCTTGAAGACGAACTTGCAGTGAACGTTCGGATGAACGATCCATCGGTCGAACATGTGATTGGGCCAAACGATAGCGGCCTGGGTGTTTATCTCGATGGATGATTTGCTACGTCCGTAGCAAATCTTTTCTGTGTCCATAGCATCTGAAGGAAGAGGTTATAAATATATCGTGACTGGAAGACCGCGATTAAATTCCATCCGAAACACTTACATTTGTCGTAGTGACGGCCGTGGTAGGTGCACGAGCTGTATCTCACGTAATTGTTCGCGAGCAGCAACAAACCAAAAATATGCAAAGCATCCCGACGAGCCATTTTTCGTAGGAACTGTCAGAAAGCCATAAAGAACACGGCTAAAAAACGTCACCGTTGATCGACGGATGATCGAAGTCCCTGATCGATTTCTCGTATATTCGACGTGACGCACGGTGAGAGGGCAATCGGGGGAAGAAAAATCGGAAGACGTGTAGGATATTTTCGCGGAATAGTTCAGGTTCCGATTCACCGTCTACGGGGATACGTCATCCACGTACCAAAACAAAACGAATGCGCCGTTTGTCGATCGTGAGCGGGAGAGAGAAGGTGAGAGTGGCACGCAAGACTCGATATTCGTCGTTTCAAACGAAAAATATCACGGAAAGAGACGAAAATAAAATTTTCACGTGTAAAATTACGAAGATCGACCTGTTGGCATGAACGAAAATACTCGGAACAGCGGCAGAGTGATCCGAGTGAATTTCGAGGATGTGGAAGTTGGCAGAACAGCGGTAAAAACGATAGAAATATGGAACGAGTCCTGTGTAAGAGTGGCTGGCCGTAATATACTTTAAAAAATATAATTTTAAAATATACTTTATATCTACAATAAATCCTGGATAACTGTCCGAAGGCTCCTCGACACTGACAAGGGGAGGTCCTCAGCAATAACGCTGACTTTTTTATGGGGTTTAACACAGTGATAGACCTTGGCATTCTGAAGCCAATAATATTTGTTTCAGCATCATATGGTCATTAGTTTATAAAATATTTAATGTTCAGTGAAGAGGAATCTTTGAAAACTTATCGAGGATTTACTGTACTCTATACAGGGTGGGCCGAAAATCGTAGTACAACCGGGCAGGGGGTGATTCTACGTTAAAAAATAAGAAAATATTTTGATATAACATTTTCTCATCCGGGGCTCCGTTTTCGAGAAAATCGACTTTAAAATTTGTTTAACTTGTAAATGATTTAGTACAATTTGCTTCTTGTGTATTCCACTACTACGGTTGTCTCTGTCCAGGACAGTGTTACTAATTATTCATTTTTTATTCTTTTTTAATACTAATACACGACAAGCAGATTGTACTAATTCGTTTACAAGTTGAACAAGCTTTAAAGTCGATTTTGTCGAAAACGGATCCCCGGATAAGAAAATGTTATACCAAAATATTTTCTTCTTTTTTAACGTAGAATCACACCCTGCCCAGTTGTACTACGATTTCCGGCCCACCCTGTATATTTTCCGAGTGTTATTATTTATTTAGTTGCGTTTTACTGCTGGTTGAAAGGGTTCCCGACGCATCAGAAATGATAATTTTGCATTCAAGTAAATTTATTGCAGGAGGAACAAATTTATCAAGTTCAAAGAGACCCAACCACGAACCCGTTGGATCACGTTTTCCATTTACGTTCTTACACCTGGATGCTCGCTCCGAGAGAGAGACACGTGTGCGAGATACGTTATCGACCGTTCGTTGCATCCTCGAAAAATGTGGATTACTTCAGCATCACGGAGTCGTTTGGTACCTGTTTGAAATTGATTGCCCGCGGGTCTTGTATTGGTGCGCAGAATTTAATTTTTAAATTTAACAATTCTGTATTATGATTCAATTATCCTTTCTTATTCGTAATATTGTTCTTTTTATTGTTCTCATATACAGGACCCCGTGTGACTTGTTCAACGACGAAAATCGTGCTGATCAGCACGAGCAAGAACCCGGCACCAAAATGGCGGATCAAGCTCAAGAACGACTCGAAAGCATCGGCGATATTTATGATAGCCATGAACGAAAAATATCGGCCGTTTCAATTGGATTCGAGACACGGTTGTATCAATCCTTGTTCCCACAAATACGTGACGATTACCTTTGACCCGCCGGAGGATGGAGCGTACAGTTATCGTTTGCCTGTTTTAATTTTACATCAAGTACATCGATATCAGTTCCGACAAGTTAAAAAGATTTTTAAATATCGGACGTGTTTTGATGTTGATTGGACAATTGTTTGAAAAATTAGGAACCGATCGTAATTTATTTATACGGATACCGGAGCTCGTCGCACAAGGAGGAGGACAAAAGTTATTCGTACGTTTTCCCAAGAGAGAAAAACGGCTTCGAGGGGTACATGAACGACAGTGTCGATACAACGAGTGACCTGCCACCTGTGTCCTTCTCGAAAAATTACTTCGACTTCGGTCGCGCGGAAGTAGATACGGAGAACAACAGTGCTCCAAGAATCCCGCAAGCAATATGTCTGACTAATCACAGTCAATCGGATTTATTGATCACATGGGAGAAAGGTGTTTCATGTCATTGATCACTCCACTTGAAAAAAAAACCTCTTACACCGTACAAATTGATCTGTTAGCTGCCGTGGCTCCTCGTTTGTGAAACAAGGACGTTGCAGTTAAACGTTACAGATGAAAAATCTGTCGTCTAATTTAACATTGGGTGTGTAATTTAATAGAGATTAATATTAATACAGATATTGATGGTGTTTTCGACGTGACACCTCGCGAATTACAATTGAGGGGAGGTCAATCCTCGCTGTTCGAACTCTCCTTCAATCCGAATGCCGGAAACAATCTTTTCGGAAGGGAGATCGTCGCTTCAGTTTTCGAGAATGGCTCAATGGATATTGTTTTTCCATTTTTTACGTCGATTGAAGTAATAGGTTTGATTTTTACACGTAAATAAAGACGTAATACAGTGATCCCTCGATGAATGCGACACCAAAACGGCGTTACTCCCACCATTGGGGGAGTCCCCCTGTGGAACGAATCAAAACAGAGTAAATAGAAGTTACGCAGATGCTCGGCATCGGGCAAAAAACAAATTTATAAGGGACTGCAAACCTTTCTGCCTTGCCACAAATGCTCCGAAGTGAACTCGAGTACGTCGCACTCATCGAGACCTGACTGTACTCAGTGTTGCGAATGCATTAACACCTTGAGGACTGAAAACAGAAATTTATATTCTTGCAAGTTTGTCGTAATATTCAATTATAATACCCAGATAGCACATGACGCCTTAAAGACGCCCATTTGGCGGCTATTTGAGGTCTAAGACGCCTTTAAGCCGTCTTTAAGGCGTCATGTGCTATCTGGGATATCCAATTTTAGGTTTATGTATAACAACGTTAAGTTTCAACTGAAATGTACCGGTCCACAAGTTGTTTAATTATATTCGTTCGATCCTTTTTAACTCACTAGTAGATTCGTTTGATGATTAAATACGCATTACAGTACAGTTAATTATAGTCAAAACCATTTGCAGGTCATTCATTTCCGGCCACGTCGAACGGATGGATCCCGCAATACGAAATACCTCAAACAGTAATAATGCCAGCGTGCGTGCCGCAGGATCCGGTCTTCACAACGTTCCTGATGAAGAAGTTCGGTCATTTACCCCTGATGTTCCAATTTGTTCCACCACCGGCGACTCGTTTCACCGTGAAGCCAATCCTTGGCGTGATTCATCAGTACGACTATATATTGATAATATATACAGTAAGCAGCAAAAGTATTCGTGCACCCATATGAATCCTAAATAGATGTTAATAAAAGCTGTTTATATTCACGGAAATGCAGATTTGATTAGGTATTTATAAAATTACATATATTCTGCGTTGCGTTATTGGCATGTTTCACGAGAATAAATTAGTAAACCATGTCATTGTAGGTCTTACATTTGGATATTTGTAACAGATAAACTCAGAACCCAGATAGCACGTGAATACTTTTACTGCCTATTATAAGAGTGGCAGAATCTCCCCAGATAGCACATGACGCCTTAAAGACGGGTATTTTAGGTCTAAGCCTTATTGTACGGGTATTTTAAGTCTAAGGCGTCTTTAAGTCACCTTCAAGGCGTCATATGCTATCTGGGTCAGCACAGAAGTTATAAAGAATTTAATGGCAGTTGACTGTTTAACGTAAAAATGTTTTAAATGCATCTATATACAGGGTGAGTCATCTAAGATTTTCACCTGAAATATCTCCGTTGTTTTTAATGATACCAGAAAATGTGTATGGGAAACAATGTTTGTTTCTATACAATCCAGCACGTTCATCCTCAATTCTGCTACATTGATCCTGGTAAGGCACCTTTAGATATTCCGTTGAACTATAATTGTCTATTATAAATTTCAGGGATTATCAAATAATCACGGTGAAAATGTCACCGAAACCGGAGGACGAACAAATCTATCTTGAACGATGGACGATATACTTCAACGGGAATACGAAGAACGAGAGTTGTATAGATTTCAAGGGATACGCCGAGTGCCCGAACATAATATTCCTCAATGATAACGTGTTGAATTTCGCACCGGTTCTACCGCGATGTCAGCAGTTCGAGAAACTCCGAATGCGAAACATTACACGGCATAAAATCAGGTACATGAACGAGAAATTAAAACGACCGATTAACCCTTGTGTAGGCAACCGGATACCCATTTCTAAATTTCCTTTCACTAAAACAGCACCTGGTATATTATAGGAATGGAAAATTAAAGGTATCGGAAAAGAATGAAAGTAAAATTATCTATGTTTACCTAATCTGTTAGAATAGGGGTATTCCGATTGCTCAATAACCATGAATATTTTGGTTGCCCACACAAAGGTTAATGCAGCTCAACTTTATACACGTAGATACCTCCTGAATGTAAAAATATTTAAGAAACAAATGTCCCCTTTTATCGACTCAACTAGATTTAGATTCTACCAAATGCCTTACGAATTCAATATGCAAACAGAGAGCGGAGAAATTGAACCGAATGATTTTCTGTGCCAAGAATGCTCGTTACAGCCAACCGAGCCGTCCATAGATTACGATTTCGAGTTGATATGTGTCTTGATTGTCGTTAAAAATGAAACTCTCGTCGGGCTGAAAAGTTGCGTGAGTCTACGTGTTCGTGGAAGATGTGAAATGGGATCGTTAGTGGTAAAATATCTTCGTAAACGGAACTAAAGATCACGTAAAATGTATTTAAGAAGATGCTCCTGTTCCAAACCTCTTCGTTTAATCATCTTGCGAATGGGAACATCCTTCTTGGATCATTGAAACTGAACAGATTTTATGAGAAACGTGTATCTTCTTTGCTAGGCCATACCCGAGGAATTGTATTTCAAAGAAATCGAGTACAACAACACCGAAACACTGACTTTCAAACTCTTTAATTATTGTCCAGTGAATATTTCCTACAAATTGATTTGCGACCATCGAAACTGGCCACTAGGTAACATTCAGAGAGACGTTCAGTTCCGTCCATCTGTGGGAACGGTTTTCTCAGGCTCTTATGAACAAATAATGATTTCTATTACACCACGTACACCCGGTTATTACGACTTTCTCGTTGAATACATGATTAGAGTTAATTCCCGATTGGACACTTTGGTGCCTGATCAAATACCTGTCAGAATTTGTACTGTTTGCTGTATGTGCATACTGCCCACGATAAAGGTAAACGATTGCTTACACGACAAATAGGGTAAACCAACCAGCATACCAGTGAATGACTATTAGGCAAAAAAATGTGAATTATAAATTTGAAATTATTAAATGTTTATAAATGGGGTGTAGTTGCACTTTTAATATCCAATATGTTTAGTTTAGTGTATTAAACAAACATTAATAAGAGCAATTCTTATTAAAAATATTTCAGAAATGTAGCAGTCATTTTCTAAGCTTTTACACGTTTTGCATTTTATACATAATTATTTAAAAATTACGATAAGAAGTCATTATTTTTATATAAATTTCAAGAAAAATAAATGTAATTGCAATTTCAACAGCTGTTTTGTTGTTATAAGTAAATACATTAAGTATTAATAGCAAACATCCATCAATTCAATAATTCGGTCATTCACTGGTTGGTTTATCCTAGTATATTCAGATCGTGAAAGGTTTTATTAATCATGACTAAACTGTTAATCGAAGTGACGATCTACCAGTGGGTCACATTGCTTTAAATATTTTGAGCAATACTGTAATCTTGAAATTTGAATCGTTATATGCTACAGGTGGACAATGTGTGTGCCTATGGATACAAGCAGACATCTTCGTTAAATATAAGCAAACCATTTTTGTGGAAAGCCATGGAAATAGATAAGTACGTTCATTATTAACGCTAATTGCCTGTGTGATAATTGATTTGATTGGAAGTCTGGTTATTATTCATTTTTCGTTCAGATTAAACACAATTCTTGAGAATATATTGCCAGGGGAAAGGAAGAACTTGAGGATAAAATTGTTCCCACTGGTTGTAAACAAAGGAGTTGTTATCATAAAATTAATTGTAAAGAACTATTCAAGATTTCTTGCTTCTTGGACCTTTAAATGGATCCAACGCTGCAACTGCAAACCAGTTTCGAAGAAGATAGGTTGTTCTCTTTGGAAGAAAGAACTTGATTGTCCTCATCAGAAACTTTGCATTCTGGATCCAATGTCTGGGAAGTTAAAAGTACTAGTTCTACACTTGGAATTCTTATCTGAACGTATATCTCATTGATAAATATGCATTATACATTTACATCTTCCTTTGTGTAACTACTGAGGGTTTAAATCTTTAATGTAATTTGGTCATTCACTTTTCAGAGAAACAAGGAGACTGTAATCAGTATGGAAGTATATTATTCATTGATTGGAAAATCAGAATTATCCTACAACTTAGACATAGGTCACGATCGTCACATTATTTTGGACATGTTGATTGACTGTTTGCCCGTGTCAGAAAAGCAATATAACTTCTTAAGTAGTACATGTGCAAATTTCGGACAGATTTACTTCGGAAACAGAGAGGCTGTTCATAAAGTAGGATTTAAATTCATTGATCTTCTCGATGGCAATACAAATCGAAAAAAAAACATGTAATTGTAGGCGTATTGGATATGGAATATTACAAATAACGATTTACCGTATTCTGTGGACATATATAACATTTGTAAGATTAATGAACAATATCATTGCGAAGTGTTTTCTTGTTTGACTCAAAGTGGAACTGTGAAAGCCCGATCAAGTAAACCTCTGCTTTTGAAGTTTCAACCTAGAATGTTTGGGACATATAAGGTATCAAAAACTTAGAATTCAAATTGTTCAATTTAAAAAACTGAAGGATGATATTATATACTTTTCGTTACAAGGCCGTGCTTCCAATAACATTGGGCCATAAGACGATGGAATTGACGTTAAAAGGACAATCATCCTGTGACTTCAGATCAACTCTAGTTGGAAAATCGATACCAATTTATTGCAGGTGTAACACTTTACAATTTCCTGTATATTTCAACATAGACTGCATAGACATGTGGTCCAGACCAATGCATAATTTTATGATTAAAATGCTTATTGTGCAGAATGGTTTGGATCAGGATGCACTTGGTTTCGAGTGGAAATGGTAGTTTCATAGTTCATTTGAAATAACAGATTTTCGTGCTATTTGTTAAAGTTGTCAAACTTCTCTAGTAAAGATGTGTCAGATGTATGTGAAATCAACGTGATACCTCGCAAGGGTATAATCGGTCCACACACAGTGCAGAGTTTTAGGCTGGAGATTACCACGAAGGGACATCCATGTAGAATTAACATCGATGTACCTTGTGAATTCATTAACGCTAGTAAAAAGCGCGATTATCAGAGAAGTATTCTGCAGTACGATCTCCTAACAAAAGAACTGGCGGGACAATTTGTTATTACAGAAAAAGGCACTACTGTCCCAGTGAGCGATAAACTATTCGATTCCTTTTACTTGGACATTTTTTGATACATTTGTCTGTAGGAAAAAATGAAAGAAAAAATTGCACCTTTTTTTACAGGAACCATGGTTAAAAATATTAGATGAACCAGAAACATTTAGCAAAACATTAAGTGTACGTTGTTCTATATATCCTGTAGAAGATGAATCTATAAGGATTAGTTTAACAGAAGAATTGAAGACTGCACCATTAAATCCAATTTTATTCGATGATACGGAAAGTTACGACATCACAGAGGACACGAAAGAACTGTTTATAGCCACGTTTATTCTGGAAGGTTTATTATGGTAACAATTACTTCTATATTCAATTATATGAAAACACTGAAAGTACTTTACAGCAAGATATTGAAATTTGTACTTTATAGGGATATTGTTAACGGTAGAAGATTTAAAAGAACTATTGAGAAGAACTTAATACCTAAAAGAAATTTGTATTATTCTCAATTTCTAATGGACCTGTCTGAGCGAAGGAGATTAATAAACAGGTGTTATATATCACCACCGCTGAAATTAATTCACTCTATATTAGAAAAAGTATACATATAATAACATTGAAATTAATTTGTAATGATCAATGTTCCACAATGAAACTTTAAGTAATTGCTACTTTCTTCAGATGCTGTTTATCATTGTACACGAAGAATTTTCTTTAGGAATAGCACATATGACTCCCAGAGAAGATGCAAGACATGCGAATTATATCAGAACCATACTGACACAAAAGAAATTTTATTCCCATGAAAGTAATATTACAGAATCCTTCGTTTTTTAAAAACCATTTCCATATTAATATTTGTTGCGACAAGAACAGTTATCATATGAACGATACTTTCTAGGTCGTCTGTTCTCACTTGAAGAAATGCAAAAGACTCAATCAAAAATAGCATCCAGAGTGTCCTTTTCGGATTAAATATATAAAAAAATAATTTTATTTACACATACATGCTATTGTAAGTACTAAATATTAACTGATTTCTTTCTTATATGGATCTGAAATTCGTTTAAACACAGCCAAGAACTTATCACCTTTGTTTCTTGTTACTTTTTGGCCCTCTTCGGTACTTTCATACAGTTTTTCTACAATTGGATCTGCATCCTTTGTAAAAAAAAATTGATAATTGTACTTGCTACCTTGGTTATAAACAATTGTAATGATATAATAATGGTAATAGAAAGTAGAGTTTTAACAATAATAATTTCTCATGCTGTCACGAGTTCTCAAAGAAACTTACCAATTCTTCTTTAGGAACATCATCAAATAAAGGGTGCTCATGAAAGTGCTGTACTATCCATTCATGTAGATCTTTAACATCTGTCATTGTATATATAACAGCCTTTAAATAATACTCACAATTACTAATTTATATGTAATAGAAATGTTATCCCCTTTGTGATCCAAAATTAAGGTGTACATTAGATTTATGTTATAACTAGAAATTATTTGGATCACAAGGAGTTAGAATAAGATATTATAAATGAAATATTACTTCTTCAGCTAACACATAGGCATATTCTGCCAGAAGTGTCTTATTAATAATTCTCCATTTGTGCTTAGACCTCTTGAAATGTGGATCAGGATATAGGAAAAACATCTTCTTCAGCTGCAATGATATAAAATGGTAATTAAGATGGACATAAAATTATTACTTATAATATAAGGTTACAGTCTGTACCTGCCCTTTGTGAAAATAATTTGGTAAATATTTCATTGCATTCGTCCTTAAGCACGAAATGTTCTGATACTGTCCAGGATTTTGTGATCTTAGCGCTGCTATACGATCCATGACATAGTCGGAAACTTTTACCCTGATTTCCATACCAAGGATCAGATTATCAGGGAACATTGGTGACAGTGTAACTGTTAAAGAAAATATTTTACATCTAATATAAATAATATAAGATGGATGATATGATAACTTAGTAAAATGTTAAAGTACTAATTGGAGTAGAGTTATTTTAATAGAATAAGAAATATGCTGTACCCAGTAGCCCTCCATAGCCACAACCAACATCCACAAACTCCACAAATTTTTGTTGTATAAGTTTTCCTTCGGATACTGTTTGACTGTTCATAAAGTAATACGGATATAATGACCTCCAATTCATCAAGTCAGGTTTTACAGGACTGAAAAGAAATTCATTCCATGGTAAGGACATGGAAATTTCTGAAGACAATTTTATAATAGTAATAATGCTACATTATGAATGACTGCAAAGCTGAATTTGTATTTTATTTATAAAAATATTCACGTACTATTCAATGCAGTGATCCGCTATGGGATTCGAATGGGCCCGTTGTCTATAAAATTTCTTCTGTGGCAACGGTAGTGGATCTGACATATTAATAACGTTCATTTGCCGCAGTTCGCCGAAAACAAGACCACGTGCTGTTCACTGTCTCAACCTAACCTGAATGAAACCTAACCCAAGTAACGAGTTATCAGATGTGTCAGACTACTTGAAAGAATATTTAAAGAATAATTCAAATCTAAAAATTAGCGAAGAAAATTTCCACGAAAAACCAAATTATAACTCGGCGTGTTTGCGTTTGTAATTTAATTTTCCATTTAAAATGTGTTGTTTTATTTGCAACTTTGTTGATTTAACATTTTGTGAAATATTAATCGTATAGTTAGTACTTACAGTTTCTTTGAGAAATAAGGAAAGTATGTAAATAAACTTCTATACAAATATCATTGTAAATTCTATATTGTTTTACGATTTTTTCGATAAAACAGTCAAATCATACATATGCGCTATTCATTAGTCCCTACACTATCTCCACTCCTATTCCTAATATCAATTTACCAAAAAAATAGTAAGAAATAATAAATAATAACAAAATAATTAATTTTAAAACATATAAGTTTTGACACTGTATCTCTGATACGGTTGACACTGTATCTCGTCCTGCGTACCCCGTTTAGTTCACTTTGAATAGCTCTTCCAACGTTCTATGGACAGCCTACGTCTGGACCAAGCATTCAGTTTGAAGCTGAAAGAATGTAGATTAATCCCCTTTCATTGAAAATAACAATAAACGTCCAGAACACTGTTAAAATCACATTTGTATGCAACGGTTGACACTGTATCCCGTCATGCGTCCCCCGTTTAGTTCACTTTGGTCAACTCTTCCAACGTTATGCTGACAGCTTCCGCCTTGAAAAAGCACTTGATTTGTAGCTGAAAGAACGTAGATTAATCCTCTGTCATTGAAAATAACAATAAACGACCATAACACTGTTAAAATCGCATTTAATTGTTGAATACCACTATTTTTTCTACCGGTGGCGCCACCCGTGGCAATTAGCTCAAACTGCTAGCCAAATTATACCGACAGGTGAGTGAAAATTTCTAATGATGGAAAAATGCAAATATCTCAGTAATTAAGCACTTAATATGTACGTCATTAGTCTCAAATTGTCCCTCAGGACTTAATGCATCGAACCAATAGTGCAGAACCCCTGAATTAGTAAAATTAGTTATGCCTGTATTACCGTAGCCCCTTATTGGGCGGCAACCCTAATTGCAAAAGATTTCAATCGCATTTCCACCGCTAAACGGGCATGATTCTTCTTCGTTTTGCATTAGATGCAACGTTTAAAGAACGGAGATTACTTTTCTCTAACGGCTGGACACTAGTAATTACAAGAACATTGTTAAAATCGAATTTGTTTGCAACGGTTGACACTGTATCTCGTCATGCGTGCCCCGGTTAGTGCACTTTGAATAGCTCTTCCAACGTTATATGAACAGGTTACGTCTTAATCAAGCATTCAGCTTGAAGCTTAAAGAACGTAGATTAATCCCCTGTCATTGAAAATAACAATAAACGACCAGAACACTGGTAAAATCGCATTTAATTGAGGAATACCACTATTTTTTCGACCGGTGGCGCCGCCCGTGGCACTTCGCTCAAACTGCTAGCCAAATTATATCGACAGGTGAGTGAAAATTTCAGAAATTGGAAAAACGCGAATATCTCAGTAATTAAGAGCGTAAAATGCACGTCATTAGTCTCAAACTGTTCCTCAGGACTTAATGCATGGACCCAATACTGTAGAACCCTAGAATAAATAAAATTAGTTATGCCTGTATTACCGCAGTCCCTTCTGGAGCGGCAACCTGGTTTCCAACACGTTTCTATAGCATTTACACAGCTAAACGGGCATGATTCTTCTTCGTTTTGCATTAGATACAACGATTAAAGAACGTAGATTGCTATTCTCGAGAGGCTGGAAACCAGTAATTACAAGAACATTATTAAAATCGCATTTGTTTGCAACGGTTCACACTGTATCTCGTCATGCGTGCCCCGGTTAGGTCACTTTGAATAGCTCTTCCAACGTTATATGGACAGATTACGTCTTGATCAAGCATTCAGTTTGAAGCTTAAGGAACGTAGATTAATCTCCTGTAATTGAAAATAACAATAAACGACCCGAACACTGTTAAAATCGCAATTTAATCGCGGAGTACCACTATTTTTTCGATCGGTGGCGCCACCCGTGGCAAATCGCTGAAACTGCTAGCCATATAATTAGTTAATAGTTTCAGCGATTCGCCACGGATGGCGCCACCAGTCAAAAAAATAGTGGTACTCCGCGATAAAATGCGATTTTAACAGTGTTCTGGTCGTTTATTGTTAATTTCAATGACAGGAGATTAATCTGCGTTCTTTCAGCTACAAATCGAGTGCTTTTTCAAGGCGGAAGCTGTCAGCATAACGTTGGAACAGCTATTCAAAGTAAACTGAACGAGGTACGTATGACGAGATACAGTGTCAACCGTTGCAAACAAATGTGATTTTAACAATGTTCTTGTAATTACTGGTTACCAGCCGTTAGAGAATAGTAATCTACGTTCTTTAAACATTGTATCTAATGCAAAACGAAGAAGAATCATGCCCGTTTAGCGGTATGAATGCGATCGTAATATTTTGCAATTAGAGTTGTCGCCCCATAAGGGGCTACGGTAATACAGGCATAACTAATTTTACAAATTCATAGATTCTGCACTGTTGGATCGATGCATTAAATCCTGAGGAACAATTTGAGACTAATGACGTTCATATTAAGTGCTTAATTACTGAGATATTTGCATTTTTCCATCACTAGACATTTTCACTCACCTGTCGGTATAATTTGGCTAGCAGTTTGAGCGAATTGCCACGGGCGGCGCCACCGGTCGAAAAATAGTGGTATTCCGCGATTAAATGCGATTTTAACAGTGTTCTGGTCGTTTATTGTTATTTTCAATGACAGAGGATTAATGTACGTTCTTGCAGCTACAAATCAAGTGCTTTTTCAAGGCGGAAGCTGTCAGCATAACGTTGGAAGAGCTATTCAAAGTAAACTGAACGAGGTACGCACGACGAGATACAGCGTCAACCGTTGCAAACAAATGTGATTTTAACATTATTCTGCACGTGTATTGTTGTTTACAATGGCATAGAATTAATCTACGTTCTTTCAGCTACAAATCGAGTGCTTTACTTAGACGAAAGCTATCCGTATAACGGTGTAAGAACTGTCCAAAGTGGACTAACCGGGGTAAACATGACGAGATACAGTGTCAACCGTTGCAAATGAATGGCGATTTTAACAGTGTTCTGGTCGTTTATTGTTATTGCCACTAACAAGAGATTAATCTACGTCCTTTCAGCTACAAGTCGAGTGCTTGGTCAAGACGAATGCTGTCAGCACAACGTTGGAAGAGATGTCGAAAGAAAACTAAACGGGGTACACATGACGAGATACAGTGTCAACCGTTGCAAACAATTGAGATTTTATCAATGTTTTGTAATTACTGGTTCCCAGCCGTTATAGGGTACTAATCTACATTCTTTAAACTTCGAATGTAATGCATGACGAAGAAAAGTGTTGCCTGCTTAGTGGTATATGTAATTGCAACAGGTTTCGATCGGGTTTACACTGCTAAACGAGCATCAGTTTTCTTTGTCATGGATTACATTCGAAGTTTAAAGAACGCAGATTAGTACTCTCTGGCAGGTGGGAACCAATATTACGAGAAAATTGTTAAAATCTCAATTGTTTGCAACGGTTGACACTGTTATAACAATAAACGGCCGGAACACTGTTAAAATCGCATTTAATCGCGGAGTACCACTATTTTTTCGACCGGTGGCGCCATCCGTGGCGAATCGCTGAAACTATTAGCCAATTATATGGCTAGCAGTTTCAGCGATTTGCCACGGATGGCGCCACCGGTCAAAAAAATAGTGGTACTCCGCGATTAAATGCGATTTTAACAGTGTTCTGGTCGTTTATTGTTATTTTCAATGTCAGGAGATTAATCTACGTTCTTTCAGCTACAATTCGAGTGCTTTTTCAAGGCGGAAGCTGTCAACATAACGTTGGAAGAGCTATTCAAAGTAAACTAACTGGGGTACGCATGACGAGATACATTGTCAACCTTTGCAAACAAATTCGATTTTAACAATGTTCTTGTAATTACTGGTTTCCAGCCGTTAGAGAAAAGTAATCTACGTTCTTCAAACGTTGTATCTAATGCAAAACGAAGAAGAATCATGCCCGTTTAGCGGTGTAAATGCGATCGTAATGTTTTACAATTAGAGTTGTCGCCCCATAAGGGGCTACGGTAATACAGGCATAACTAATTTTACTAATTCAGGGATTCGGCACTGTTGGATGGATGCATTAAGTCCTGAGGAACAATTTGAGACTAATGACGTACATATTAAGTGCTTAACTACTGAGATATTTGCATTTTTCCAACATTGTAAATTTTTACTCACCTGTCGGTATAATTTGGCTAACAGTTTGAGCGAATTGCCACGGGTGGCGCCACCGGTCGAATTGTCAACCGTTGCAAATAAATTGCGATTTTAACAGTGTTCTGGTCGTTTATTGTTATTTTCAATGACAGGGGATTAATCTACGTTCTTTATGCTTCATAGCAAATGCTTGATCATGCCGAAATCTGTTTGCATAACATTGTAAGAGCTATTCAAAGTGAACTATAGGAGGTGCGCATGACGAGACACAGTGTCAACCGTTGCAGATAATTGTGATTTTAATGATGTTCTTCTTATTACTAGATAATGATGTTCTTCTTATTACTAGGATATTAATCTACGTTTTTTGATCTTGGAATCCAAAGCCTGACAAAGAAAAGTTATGCTCGTTTACCGGTGTAAATGTGATTGTAACCTGCTGCGATTGGGGTGACCACTCCATAACATAAGGGTCTTCATTAACATATGCATAAATAATGTGACTAATTCTGGGTTTCTGCAGTATTGGGGCTAATTTGACTGTAACACTTAAAAAAGTTTTGAAGTTCCATTTATATCATTGTCCTGTGAAAATGTTCATACTTCCAGCAGCATTCATATTACAATCAAAGAATTTACAGAATAAGAAAAAGGAATTTAAAGTAATTTTCAGTAGTTCCATACATCTTTATCTCGAATAATTTTCTAAAACATTCAAAGTACTAGACATGTTTACACATTGTAATATAGAACGTGGTTTTATGAGATAGATTCGAAGTTCGCAGCCATTAGCTCGA
>NW_015373910.1:4359157-4473090 GCF_001272555.1 Dufourea novaeangliae | reverse complement strand
AAACGATGTGATGATGAAGATGAATATAACAATGAATATCGAATTATGATTTAAGTTTAACTTACAGTAACTTAACGCAGTGGTAAACGCTTCGAGGATGTACACGTTGATATTTTTTTTTTTTTGCATACATCCTTATTTTCAAATAAACTTATTTGTTATTTTATTTGGAATAAATATTGGCTCTTTTTATTTGTAGTTTTCATTTCAAATCAAAAGTACCCAAGCCTGCTTTATATAAAATGAGAAGACCTGAAGAACTAGTTGAACTCGAATGGATTTAACGTAGTTCACAAATTCACCGTTCTCATAACGTAGAGCGCAGCAGAAAATCCCTGACTGTTTACACTATCGGTATTTCAGAACATGAGACACGAAGTCCCCTAAGATGATAGGTCTATCCTATACCTAGTCGGTGCCGCTAGTCACTTATTGTCAGTGTTTTGTCTATTATAAATCGTTTCGAAATTTAAATTTGTCCAGATTTTCCCGCACTCGTCTTAGTTACTATTCTTTGTCACTTAAGACGCTGCAAAATGTCCTAGTAAAACTCCGGAGGAGATATACATCTATAAAGAAATATTACTTATCTATGATTTCGTACCTCCGACGAAGTATATTTACAATTGTACATCATTTTCTGTAAAATGGTGCGTATGTGTTGCATATGTAAATTAGAGAATGGAGCTGTTGATGATATTTCTTTCCATGGGTAAGTAATTTGTAACATTTTATGGTATGTACTTAATTTAAATACAATGTTCATCAATTGGGGTAAAAGGTTATATTACCGCATTTGACCCCCAAAACTACTCTGTGCGATTCTTAGAACAGCTTTGGTATCCTACCATCCAAATTTGTATTACTTATAATTACAATTTATATATATTCTGTAATTTTGTTTTTAGTATTCCCACAAATGAAGAAGTAAGAGCCGAATGGTATAAAACCATAGGCCGGGAAGTGAATAAACATAGTACTATATGCAGCAAACACTTTGAAGATACAGATTTTATTTACAAAGTAGTTGGAAATAATGTGAAAAGGTTTTTAATTTCCACAGCTGTTCCATCTGTATTACTTACTCAATCTAATAGGTATAGTTTTTTAAAATATTAATATTGTTAATAATGAAACATGTTTTGTTATTAAAATAAACTGTATACTTTCAGTGTTCAAAACAAAAATATCAAGCTTAATAATTCTACATGCCATAATTCAGGATTGGAAGCCAATCTATCAAATGACTCACACTGGAGTGTTGATGATGAAGAAGATGAAGAAAATAGTACAAAAAGAAAGTCAGTCTCTTTTTTAGGTTCTTTATATGCTATATTTTTCTTACTATTTTTTAATAGATTTTTAGAAATCGTTTTAGTATTACTACACATAAGTTTTAACAATTGATTTAAATGCTTTGAAATACTGTTTTCTTTAGGACAGACGATGAGCTCTCAGCTTCAACAAGCACCAAGCGCCAGTGCAATGCACGCTGTATCAGAGATTTGTGTAGAGAAGATTTTACTTCTGATTTAAGTTATAATATTGTTCAAAATTTTGTGACGAAAGCCAGACAAAAGCAGAAAGTTTTAAACGAAACAGTTAACAGGCTGAATCTAAAAGTGGAAAGCTATCAGTTGTTATTAGATCACTTCAAAAAGAAAAGTGTAAAATCTGTTCAACTGAACACAGACACGGATAATGCATCTTCTAAACAACGGCAATCACTTATTAATATTGAACTTGACCACGATTACCTTGGATGTAAGGTATAATAACAATAGCTGTGTATGTAATGGATACTAATCATGGCTGTGTATGTAATAGTTACTAATAAATGGCTGAATACAGCCATGAAATTGTCATATACAGGGTGATTGTACCACTGAAGGAGTTGAAAGGCAAGCCGCCTACTTTGTCGCTTAAGTGCTACGACCATAAACGTGTTATTGGTACTTTTCTCCTGCTGAGCGATCTTCTAACAAAGAGTTGCTGTTACATCACTACGGCAACATTTTTTGCGCTATGTTTCGGTGCGATAGTGAAAAAACTGACTATGAAAACTTACATGTACGTACCTTTTTTTTTTTATCTTCAAAAGACATCACAAAAGTTTCCAGAAACATTAGCAACAAAATGTTTCTTGAAATTATCCTTGTGTCAAAATAACTTTCCATTTCTGTTCAACTGACGTGTGAAGTTTGGCATGGTCCTCAGTCTTGCTAATGATAACCCTCGGATAATTCCTCGTCAGTAAGCTGATTAACGAATTCCTGGAGTTTGCCGATATAAACACAAGAAGTAACTGTTTCATTAAAAAAATATGGGTCCAATAATCCTGCTCGTGGTACACCACACCGCGATTTTTTTTTAATTTAAGTTGGAATGTTCGCCAGGGTTTGTCCTCCGCCTATGTTTTTGTAGTTTGAGAATTCATGTATGTATCCACTTGGGTGGAACCACGCTTCGTCGCTGAACCATGTACTGTCCAAATTTGTTGGATGTACCAGTATAAATTCTTCGAATGCACAGAATCTTGTACGTTTGTTGTAATCCGTCGGAGGTAGTTCTTGCATAATGCACACACGATATGGATGTAGTTTTGCCCTTAAACAAATAAAAGAGGCGGCTTGCTTTTGGCCCCTCCAGCGGAACGATCACCCTGTATATATCTATGAAAACACCCAACCACCTCGACAGTTCGCGAGAGAGTGCAATTTTTTTACTGCTGCGCGGTTCCACTTGGATTGTGGGGATGAAGAATTCCGGAAGGTTGACCGTTACAGGTATTGGACGCTTTGTATCATTCGGCCGAGTTGAATTGTTTTTGCCGGTTAAACCTTGAAGGACCCAAACACTTGGTACGGCCGTGATATATATAAGGCCAGATAAATAAACTGGAAGTGAAAAACTGCGATTTTTCAATAGTACGTTTAAGTTTGTATTTATTTTATTTTATCTTTTATTCATGTGTCTTTGTTTATACTCATCCTATCATTATACTAAAGGGTTTTCCTTTTAAAATAAATATTATTATTATGATTACGTTATTTGAAATGTATTTTACTGTCTAAAATAATGTATGAGATTGTCAGTGTAACAGAATACGTTTTATTTTTTGTTAAATAATACTCACTGCATCATAATACAGTATGAATGTGTGCTATATGATTCGACACACATATATATATACGTTCGTTGCGACTGTTAAACTGTCGTATCAACAATGGAAAAATAAAATATTTTACTCGAAGTTACATATAGTAATACATATACGAGTTCATTATAGCAATATTAAACGTGTTTACTTTTTTGTACGCGAAAAAAAAATCTTACGTTCGCCGGGCCAAGAAACCAAGACCTATTTGTAATACGTTTACATAGTTCCTTTGCTAGTTTTCGGTCGTATCGAACACTCGTGATCTCGTGGATCATAATGGGGTCCAAAGTGGTCCAAAGGGTCCACATAATCTGGCTAGAAAAAACCATTGGATGACAAATTTATTCGTATATTCACATCTGTGGCCTTATATTGATTATTATTGGTGATAATTGCTGCAGCGGATGGCACCACTGGTTTCGAAATAAAAATGTTTCGGGCGGAAAAAATTTTCGTAGTTTTACCGTAATCGACAAGATGTATACGTTCTCTGGGTAGGTGTAACGCTCAAGATTTTTCTACGGCTATCAAATATCAATTTAATTACATTATTAAATGCATCGCGTAACGCGTTGCTAACCACGTCTAGTCAATAAGTGATATCCGTACGTTATTCGCTTGTGTTTATGCATCTATACACCGTGCGTACAGGTGGGCGTATATCAGGACGGCGTAGCGCGAAAAAGTTATATTCCCGCGACAAGGAATGTAGCGACTGAATCGGACTCAGCTGGGAATCGAACGCCTCGAATGTGAAATAAAATGTTACGGTTCCTGTCACGTCGAAGAGCGCGCAGTGTCAGCGGGCAAACCGCGTCCTCCCAGATCAAAAACCAGCGACTGCTCAGTAACAAGAATGTTGTTCCGTGCAGAGTCGTTCTGCTCGACGGAACCGACCTGCCAATTGAGTTGTCAGTAAGTCGATCACTTTGCCGGCTGATTAGTATTCTTTCCTGTCAGTTATATTTTTAGCTAAATGTCTCTGAAAGCTGTTTTACCTAAGCACTGTTAATAGTATTCAACAGTAATCCATACTCTTACAACAAATTGGATTTGTAACTCGAGTACTGCTAGGCTGTTGCAGGTACTGATAAGATACATTTACCAACAAAAATTAAGAAACAAATTAATCGGAGACTGTAATGTGTTTTTTTTTGTCGCTTGTTTGAAAAAGATACTCCGAAAGCATTTCTGTGCCTCACAGTTTTGTTGAATTCAAAGGAAAACTGGGAGTATCTGATTACGATGAATGAACAGAGTTAGTTGGTATTGTACTATAGATTTACATGATAATTTCTGTTGCAGAAAAAAGCATTGGCTAGTGACTTATACGAACAAGTATTTTATAGTTTAGACTTAATAGAAAAGGATTATTTTGGACTGCAGTATACAGACAGCAATAATGTTCAACATTGGTTGGACCCGACAAAGCCAATAAAGAAACAAGTAAAAAGTATGATTTGTTTTTCTATATATGCAAAGATTATGAATACTATATGTATTTAGATCTAGTCGACAGAAAATATAAATATATATTTGTTTCTATAGTTGGGCCCCCTTACACTTTACGACTGAAAGTAAAGTTTTATTCTTCCGAGCCTAATACATTACGCGAAGAGTTAACGAGATATCAGTTCTTTTTGCAACTGAAACAAGATGTTTTGGATGGAAAACTTCACTGTCCTCATCAAGTTGCAGTTCAGCTAGCTGCTTTAGCTCTGCAATGTAAGAATCCTGTACCGTTAATATATTTCTGATCCCATGTTATACGATTCAAAATACATTTGTCTATATTCTCAGCCGAACTTGGTGACTATGATCCTGCCATGCACAGTGCAGCAACGGTGTCAGAGTTTCGATTTGTGCCGGGTCAAACGGAGCAAATGGAACTGGAAATACTCGAGGAATATGTAAAGTGTTCGGGCCTTAGTCCAGCACAGGCCGAATCAGCATATCTCAGCAAAGCTAAATGGTTGGATATGTATGGTGTAGACATGCATACTGTCCTCGGAAAAGATGCCTGCGAATATTCTTTAGGTTTAACTCCAACTGGAATACTAGTCTTCGAAGGCACACAAAAAATAGGCTTATTCTTCTGGCCTAAGATCGGTCGCCTAGACTTTAAGAAGAAAAAACTGACGTTGGTTGTAGTGGAAGAGGATGATGAAGGCAGAGGAGAGCAAGAGCATACATTTGTTTTCCGATTGGTTAATGAGAAAGCTTGTAAGCATTTATGGAAATGCGCCGTAGAACACCATGCTTTCTTTAGATTAAGGGCACCCGTCAAAGGCGCCAGTGGACGTCAGAATTTCTTCCGTATGGGTTCACGGTTTCGTTATAGCGGTAAAACGGAGTTCCAAACGACTCAGTTAAATCGAGCACGCAGAACTGTGCAATTCGAGCGTCGACCCAGTCAAAGATACGCCCGCAGACAGAGTCATGTTTTAAGAGAACGGCAACGTCAACAAGTGGAGCAGCCGCAACCTACGCCACCTGCCAGTAAGTTCTGAAGTACAATAATTGTAACAGCGAGTCTTGTTCGAGGGAACACAGGATCAGGAATGCTCTGACTAATCGAATTAGAAATTAAGAGATGTTTCTTAAATTTTCAGCCGAGGAACAGCCCCTACAACGTCAGCCGAGCCAGTGTAGTACAAAGTCTTCGAATTCCAGCGTACACCCTACATCGTCACCGTTAGTAGATTCCTTATTGAAATCACTTGCCAAAGATCAGCAGCCTTTGGAAGCCAGAAATCAGACGACCGTCGCCAGCAATGAGAAAGAAACGGAACCCATGAAGACTAGTTTAACGATCGAAAGCATAACTAATCAAGTGCAATTAGTGCCAAATAATCAAGTGGGCGGTATTTCGTCACTGCCACCTCGCACACCGATACCGCCGGAATCACTGAAGTGTAATATATTGAAAGCGAAATCTCTGGAGCAAGGGAAAAACTCGAATTTAGTGTCGATCAGTTCCACGGATGCACCTGCAGTTGCCGCAAAGAACAATCAACACACGGACGCGGCAACGATTGTGTCTGTGGTAAGAATACGACTTGATCCTGCAAAATTATTAATCAGCGTACATAATGTTAAAATGGCATATTTCAGATAATTTATTGCAGTAGGAAATTGCTCAGTTATTTTAGAGTGTTATTGAACCATTATCGCAAAACATATTCGTTCCAAATCCGAGTTCTGTAGTGTCTGATTGCAATTGTTTATTAAAAGCCCGTTAAATATGTTTCGTGTTATACTTTGTTTGGTATATATTTTCTGTTGTTATCACGCACAAGCATATTTTAAAAACGACATATACTTGTTTCACTGTTCCCGGGCTTTTAGGCTTTAGTTGTGACTTGTTTGCTTTTTTGCATTGTTCGTTATTTAGGGCGGAGACAAGCTGACCCTTTCTGTGAGTGGAACAACGACCACGAATCCGTCTATGGACGACACTGTTACTGTAACCCATTTCTCTTTGGACAGCTGGGGGCAAATTGAGCAGAAAACAACCCAGTTAAATCCGAAAATATCGAATCAATCGCAGAATCCATTCAATCCATTTACTAGCGACAATAGCAATGACGTTACCGCTAATGTCTCCGAGAGTGTCGAAGATGATACAAAGGAGGAAGAGGAAAAGAAAGCGAACACGAACCCGTTCATAGATTCCAATCCATTTTTGGGTTTGCTGAATCCGTTTAAAGAGGTGCAACAACCGGTCGACAAGAAAGTCGAACCTGAAGTCGAGAAAAATGGAGCAAGGGTTGTGAAGACTGAGGAGATCCAAACAACTACTACAACTCTTACCCACAAGGTGTGGCTTATTCTTGATGCTTGCGAGTTAGCTACTGTAATCAATATTTTTGTATATACTGTACTGTAATTGTCTAATTTGAAAAAATGCTTTGGTTCGCGCACATTGCCCATGTAAACGTATGCATATTTCTTAATATCGGTAACATATGGCTGTACTTTAAATTAACGTCTGTCCAAAATTTATTTACGGTATCTATAGTTGTCTTTTTACAGTTATTCGCGTAATAAGTTCTATATAACAATTGTTTCTGTGTTACAGGACGACAATACTGCGGTTACTGACATTAGTCCATGGCTGGTTGCTGATCCATTACAGACAACGACTACCGATCAAACTCCGATTAAGCATACTGTTATTACCAGGAAGACTGTAATTACAACGCAACTCTGAAGTAATTGTTCAGTGGAACGCATATACGATACCGAGTAACGAAGGTATTTATTAGACCGTGTCTTCCTTGAACTGCATATTAATTTACTTGAAAGTGCCTATAACAGTACGATACTGCCTATTTGGAGAAATGAAACGCAATCACTTAACCTTAAAACGGGAACAATCAAACAGTCATACAGTTTTAATAACGACAATTAGTTTACGCTTAATTTCGTGTAAAATTAACTTGAACATCTAGTGAATATGAATATAATTTCTAGGAATAAATCGATTAGCTTCTTGTTTGAATTACAAACATTTACTCTGTACAAAATATATATATATATATATCATTTAGAAAATGATATGCTTCTTAGTACCATAATTGCAATACTTAAAAGCAATAGGCCTTTGTTATAAAAAATACTATTCCATATTTATAGTATGTTTGCTTCCCTTTGATAATTATTTTTTACTTTCTACTTCGAAGCATATTTCCGATCAAGTTCTGCCATGCAAGTTGTTTAGACGTGTTTTTGCATTTATTGTAGAGTAAGATAGATTATTTTACATTAAAAATAGTAAGTGTCCTTGCACCCTGTTAGTATGTATTAGAACTTATACATACATTAAAAGATAATGTATGGTGCTTTTATTCAATGGTAAAGACATTTAAACCCCCGGGTACACAAACTTTTAAAATACTGTTTTATAGAAATTACTTTTTCATATTGTTTATCGAATAATTTATATCAATTTGTATAAACGGTGTGTGCTGCGTACAATTCACGAATGAAGTTTGAGTACCCAAGCAGTATAAATACACGTATTTAAATGCCTGTGAAATAGTTTTTTATACTTGCCATAGTGCCTTTAATTGTAAGAAAGAGAAAACTATTGTATTCCAATTTTATATTCACTTCAATCGATTTACGGTTTTATTTATGGTAAAACTTTTCCACGTTGAAAGTATTTATATTTGTGAAAGTTTTGTACATTATTATCGGTATAATATGATTACTTCATAAAAGACGATTAATTTTTTTTTTATTAATCTTCTTTCATGAAAGATTAGAAAAATATGTATAATTTCTCGTAGAAAAACTGACAATTTGTGTCAGTTTACCTGCAAGTATAATACGATATACAATTTCTAATGTATGATATGATGAAATTTTATTGTTTTATACGGTTACGGTATTTTGTAACTAATGCATCAGTATTTTGTAAAAAGAAGCGTAGTACAATGAATTTAGAAAAAAATCTGATAATCATGTAGAAATTAAAGATCTGTTAAAGTTTATTGTATTGCGCGAATCATGATCATACAAACGGCAACTAAACGGTAGCTAAATAATATTTTTAATTTTGTCGGATTATAAAACATAAATTCTACAAAATAAGACTCGTCTTTTTCGACGAATTACGTAAAAGGCTGTTGAAGTACTTATTCTATTCTATTTACGAGCATTTATGAAAAGTGGAACAAGGCGCTATATTTTATGTTAATTTTATGTATTTAAATATATTGTATTTAATAGCAATAAGCTAAGTACATATGATACTATTATTTGAAGATCTAATATATCTATTACCTGTGTTTACAGTGCTATTATTGATCAATACCCTATTGTATTCCGTCCTAAAGTGTTATATACATATACTGTTATATACATTATGTATAATTTTTGCTTTGTAATAAAAAAGTACTATTAAAACGTTGCATTGTAGATCTTTTAAAGGTATTTGTAATTACATTCCTACACATTGTACAAATTAGGCATCGACATGTTTAACGCACTGACAGCCCTATCGCAATGTAAAATTCAATGTTATGGAAATTATAATTATTAGAGTGAAATAGTCAACAATTTAGGGTTTACAAAATTCGATAAAATTAAAGAAGTGAATAAAAGCATGCTAAATTTTTGGTACTATTGTTTGATGATGTTGGTCTGACAGTCAGTGTATTAAAAATGGATAAAGCGATGGGACCCTTTTTAACATATTGTACAAGTTGTATATGATAAAAACAAGCAATAGTATGGTTAATCAACGTTTAGGACAAGATTAGAAAAAATGTCTTCGGTAAAAATTTGTAAATACTTAAACAACTCAAAGGAAATTCTTAGTTCCTATCTGCATTTGTGAATAATAAATTAATAGTTTTCTGGAAATTTATCCTAAAAATCTATCACACAATTTTATCTTACTGGTGTGATAATAAAAGCAATGTCATCAGGGGAATTTTATCTCACTGATACGAATATTTACTAACACGAAATTCCTTCTAGATTCTCCGATATCGGGTGCTATATTAAAATCACCAAGGTTGGTTTAAATGTTATAGCATATTTGTCCGAAATTCAGTAATAACACTTGAAATCAAGGCCATCTTACATGTGACAAAACAAAAAAATTAGTTTTCCTCTACACCAGTTCGTTCACTCGTAACAACGTGTTAAAATACTGCAGGATTTATTCATCTGTTCCAAACTACATTCCCAAGCGCATACGTAAATAGACCAATTCCATAGCACGTAAATATTTCAAATACAATAAAAGGGACATTCTCAGCTTCAACATCAGTCTCCTCAGGTATGGGAAAATTTTTGCTAATCATTTACTACCCGAATGAAAATTCGGTCCATCTCTACTTCTGAAAAAAAAAAAATGGGACTGATATCCTCGCATCCTTAAATGCGTCAAACTGATCAAGGAATGTCACATGCTCTAAAATAAATCTAACTTCACACACCGATGCTCTCTTTCCTCGGATAACCTACACTTATTTAGTTGAATTCATCTTTAACCAACGTATTACCATCTCCAAAACGGTTTCATCTAAACGGGGGGTCCGACCTCGTCCTATTCACTATTTACAAAGCTCATCTTTAACCAACGTATTACCATCTCCAAAACGGTTTCATCTAAACGGGGGGTCCGACCTCGTAAACGGATAAAACCGACATTTTATCTTACTACCTACTGAAAAGTTATCACAAACCTCAGGTTCAAATATTAGCTGTACCAATATCTAATCCACTGATCTTCATGTTCTTAGGGTGACATGTTTCAAATGGAAAACTATCTTCCGGGGATCTTCCGTGGAGTAACAATCAGGGACTTCTACCACAGACAAACGTAAAATACCGGTATTTGTCGGTTGTACTTTCGTAACCCTTATAGAAATCGAAATACGAAAATATCGGTACATGAAAATACAAGTATATTTACCGATAATATTTTCGGCTTTCCTATTTTGTTATAATTTTCATGGTATTTGTAAGAAGTTATTTAAAACCTGTATTATTTTGTTACCGGTATTATGTTAGCAAAGTTATATCGGAAACGATACAGTACCGAAATCAAAGTAATCATGTACCAGCATTTTTCTGGTAATATGTATAGTGTGATCGCGAGTGTAACAGAATACAATGTCACAAAAGTTACAGTCGTCGGACCGACTTGAAATTACCATGTATACTACAGAAAAACCGAAAAACAATCGATACTTATTTCGATTTTCGGTAGTATATCGGTTTCGGTATAGCTTTGCTGGTATAATACGGTATCAAAATCATTCCGATATTAAGTCCCTGGTAACAATGGTGTGGCGTGCGAGGAAGACCACGATATATATAAGTGAAACCCAAGCATAGATCCTCGACTTTAAAAACGAATACTGATTTCAAGAAACAGTGGGATTACTTATTGATGCTCCTAATACTTCCGTCTCACGCTTAAAACTACTACAGTAAAGCTTCGATAAGTGTTTGACGGCTCCTCGGCACTGAACATTAAATAAAAATTAAATAAAAGAAATATTATTGGCTTCAACATTCCAAGTTCTAACACTGCTAAACCTCATTAAAAAGTCAGCGTTACACCTGGGAACCTTTACTTGTCAGTGGCGAGGAGCCTTCGAACACTCATCGAGGATTTACTGTATCCCCCGCGCATGTACAGACGTGTATAATACATTATTGCGTATCACCGCGAGACTCGCTAACGATTCTCCGGCAACAGACTATATCAGACAGGTGTCTCGGGGTTGTTGTCCCATTCCTCGGCGTCTTGTCGCGACAGAAATCGCGGATGCGTGGTCTCACGGACCATTAAGCAGACCGTGTCCGGATAATCGACGTCCACGTATCGTTCGCCGTCTCGCGGTAAACTTTTATTGGACGACACGGAGCTACTGTTCTCCTCGCTGCAATCGTGTCTGAATACGCTGTCCGACTGCGAGTGGGTGGGCGTGGACAGTTCCGAGACCAACGGCGTTGATTCGTCCTCGCTCTCGCCGGGCGCAGGAGAGGCGGGCAGTGTGCCCATCAGCCGATCTTTCAGTTTGCCCAGCTTTTCCAGACTGGTGTTTGGAACCGGCACTGATATGACTATCTCCTCGTTCAACGTCGACGTGGATCGTCGTTTCTTGATGGCCGTCGAGATTGTTGGCTTAAGAGGTATGCTATTCGACACATAATTCTCGTCCGTTGATTTCGACCTGAACGCCGGCCTGGGCGACGGGGGCGGAGACACGAACAGAGAGGCGGGCCTGCTACTGTTCGCATTACCGCCACCTTTCCTTGGGTCTTTTCGACCGTACGAACAGGCCGATCTTGTGCTCAGTTGAGAGGTGATACTGCGCTGTGAATTGGTACGCTGTAGATGAATGGTGGACTCCAGGGAGCTGTCGTCCGACGTTTCCGGTTCTTCGTTCACCGGCACCCAGTGCAGAAGCGGATTCGACTGGAGGATCACGTAATCGGTGTCCTGAGCCCCCGTCGATGTCGATCCTGGAACAAAGGTGTTACCGCGTTTTGCTTTTACTTGTCCTGTGCACGTAATTCCGATCGAAACAGCGGGTGTATCCGTGCGTTCGAAAGTTGTTTTCTTATTCGATGAAAGATTAAAATGTTTGGGGAACGAGATAACGTTAATTTGCTTTTTTTTTTATTTCTTTTTTTTTTATATATATATATATATATATATAATAATACGTTCGAACAGTCTACAGAAATCGTACATGTAGTACAAAAAAATACATCGACAGCGATGAAAATATAACTAGCTTTTCTTGGGTGTTTTACTTTGGTATATAAAACCTTTCTTCGCGTGGAAGCTTATCTTTATCTAAGTGTACAAGATCTATCAGCGTTTACGTCCAAAATTGGGAACGTATTTAACAAACACGCGACGATAGTAACAATTATCACAGTCTGGTTTACATATACATATATGTTATACGGGAGTACATAACGGGTTCGAAGTTTGTGATGTGTACAACAGTATATCGAAGTATATATCATACATTGGCAAGAGAAATAATACAACGACCGTTTTATGCGCTAATAATACATTCAAAGAGTAATTCTGTCTGGTAATGGTTTCCTAGAGTTCCTAGGAATACAAAATGACATATAATCATTCCCTCGCAAGCGTTGTCATTAAGGTACTAAATTATGGCACGATGCTCTTTTATTACAGCTACGGTAACGCATACATTCAGATCACTATCGCCAAACGCTATTTATTAGACGGCATATACGTGTGTTCGTTTTATTCGACATATGATATTCATTTTATATCTTTTATCTATTCACATCCGGTCCAGTCTCGAACGACGCATTGGCACATTTTCAAGCAGTCGATGACGAGGCAACGGTCTGAAGGAAGTAGCCGACAACTGCTTTTTGGCCTCTTCAGCGTGCGGACGAACTCGGAATTTGTACATATATACAAAAGCTAAGTTTCTTTTTTTATTCGTTTTATACACGGGTGCACCTATTTAAATTATGGTAGAACCGCTAACCATTTAACCAACGGATAAATTGACGGGGATTTCCAGGTGAAATAGAACTGTGAGTAATGAGTGCACAGGAACCATCTTCGAATTTCGACGATGGAGTCGCATCGGTGCTGGTGTAAGCATGATACGTGATCGAATTCTAGTCGCCCCTCGATTCGAATCGTTAAACGTTTGTACTGTACTCGAATACGACGTCACTGTTTTGGTCTTGCTGCGGCGGTTCCTGAACTATAACCAAGGGCAGTGAAAGTACTACGGAAGGGAGCTCACCTGAATGTGAGTCCGTTGGTACCACTGCAGGAGATGGTACATCTAACACATCCTCGCAGGCTTCTTCGTTTAATGTTTGTAACGCTCCGCAAATCATTTGCTCCTCTAAAGTCACCTGAAAAATTACCCCGTTATTGGATATTCCCGGTACATATCGTAACATTAATCGTGCAAATAATTTATAACTTCTAATTATTCCGTCCAGTATGAAAACACTAAATATTGCTCTGCTTACCTGGTACTAAAATCGAGCACGATTGTAAAGGAAATCATATTTTATATTAAACAACTGGTTATAGGAATGAAATTATATGACTTCAAGGTTATGTTTTTAAAAAGCTTACTTGTTTTTCCATAATGGATTGTTTGATCTGATCCCTCCTAGGAGCACCATCGGTTCTCGACGTTCCTTTCTCTTTTTCGACATGGGTAGGTACACGTATTGACGTGGTTTGTAAAGTATGATCTAAAGTAAAGTAATAGAAACGTAGTTTTTTTTTGTGTATGTTCAATTTTTGTGGTTCAGTCATAGGAGAACTCTTGTGCATACCCTTTCGCTGAATTTGTTCTGATCCTACGGTAAATCGGACACTACGAGAACCTTCCTCGTGGGTACTAAACGACGACAATTCTAATTCCCTAAGTGATGCGACCACCATACGGAACAATTCCCAATCCCCGAATGTCATTTTAAGTACCTACAAGCATAATATGTCTTGTCAGTAAGCACACGCCTTTAAAAAAAGAAAAAAGAATGTAAAAACTAACCTTTTTCAACTCATGTAAGTCGCAGTGCAGTAAAACCCTGCCGTTAATGTTATTATCCTTAATAACATTTTTGTACTGTGGTGCTTGATTGGGGCTCAGACTATCAATTCTATCGAGAAGGTCGCAAACACCGTTCACAGTTAGAGATGAAAGTCTGATCTCCAAAATTTCGGACTATAAAGAGAAAAAGGGAATAACGGACGTTTTTGTCGTGCAACAAAAACCATTGCGTTCGATTCTATATTATATGCATGTTTTACCGGTAGAGTTGTTGTCGCAGAAAGTGCCGGTTGAATTGTGGGTGGTTCCATAGGGGGCATTTGTACCCAAGGTGGTGCCTGCCAATCGTATGACGGTTGTACGCACCAAGATGGCGTCGCTGAAACCTGTGGCGGCGCAGGTCCTTGCAGACTCGGTGCCCTAATTAATTTCATGTTGCGGTTGGTGTAACCAGGTCTAGCTGCGCTCCACTGTTCTTGGCTATTGGTATTCATAGTCCAAGGACTGTACTGTTTGTAAGGCCCAAGTCCTGTCTCCTCTTCGATGGTCTGTTGCTCCTCTTTGATCTTTTTCTTAATGTACGGATCGAGATTGATCGTGAACGGCAAAAATATCTTCATATCGCTGATCAACAGACTGGAACGATGGAAAGTCAGGAAAATGTCCAGCTTTCGTTCGTCCCTGTCCATTTCCAAAAGAGGTTGGACTTCTTTAAGCACTGGTATCTGTGGGCGTATCCTAGTAATTGGAATAAGGCCAAAAATAGAATGTCGAAGAATGTATATGAAAGTACCAAACGTTAATCGGAAAAAGACGTACTTATCGTAAAGGCTTTTCAACGACATGGAATCGTCCAAGCTATCCTCGTACATATCATAATGCAGGATCAACCAAGACGTTCTGAACGGCCATTGCTCCGTGATGTTGATCCAACTGGCTAAGTGGTACCAGTTGAAATCAATTTGGAATGCTTTCAATAATCTCCCTGATATAAAACAGGCAATCTGGTAAGTATTACACGATGACAGACTGTTGAGAAATGTGCATGCTGAAAAATTGGACCTCAGGGAATGCCCATAAGGCGAGAGAACTCTCTAGATATAGCAGAACGACATACACTGGCCAATAGATGATACGGTATGTAGTTTTCGTGTCGATTATTTATGGAACAGCGAGAAACAGCCAATATTTTAAACGATAAAACACACACGTTCCTTCAAGGTCCAAGTTTTCAGTTTGCATCGGTAACAAACTGGTCGTTTTGCAATTACCAGTGACATAAACGACGTTCATTAATCGTCTCATGCTGCGAGGATTTACGTCGCTGAAGTAATCGTCGGTGAGAAGCATTTTATTCAGATCCTGCGCGCCGCCCAGGCGATTTAAATTGCTGCCAATACTGCTAGCGATCGACTCGCTTAGTCGTAATTTTCTACTGCCTTTTCTACTTTGTGGTTTCAACTTCTCGGTGCTGTTCATTATACCGGATTCGGTACTGAGCCGTCGATTGGAGACCGAATGGTGCATTGTACTAGTGGCGGTGTAATTAACACTCTCCTCGGCTTCGGTCCACGTGGTTTTTCTACTGTGTTGGGCAGTCTGTTGAGCAATTTTCACCTTCCTTAAACCGCTGTTTTGCAAATAGAACGGAAGATGCACCATATTGCGCAAATAGTCGTGCCCCCCGATATTTGATTCCGTGAATAATCTTCTACTATTGACTTCTACTGCCTGTCGAGTGTAATTATTAATTTCTGTTCAATAGTACAACATTAAAAAAAGAGCTGTCAGACAAACCTTGGCAATAATATGTGGATCAATAGCTAATATAACAACGAAGGGATAGCCATTATCACTGAATAATGCTTGTATAGCATCCAGAACTAATAATACTTTATCCTGTTCACAACTGTCCAAACCGTCCACAATTATCACTAACCTACTCTGTTGAGTCATAAAGCTATCCAGACATTTTACCTGTTTTCATATAAAAACACTGTTATTAAGAAGGAAAACCATGCTCCTAAAAATATGCGAGTCCAGAATAACAGTTTGCATACCATTTCTGTCATTAAACTAACTTCGCTTCTCAAAGTTTGTATGAAGCCTTCGCTCTTTAACGTCTCCAATTTCGAAATGCTACGTTGCAGATGTCGCCTCTGAGAGAAAACCAGCGCTTGCAGCGTTCGATTCCACGTGTACAAGTTCGCTATTACACTGACACCCAGTATTAAGACAACAGTTATCATAATAATATGCGCCGTGACTCTTTCTATTGTTGGCCTATAAAAATCGTAACAATTTTCTTTGAAGTTTTGTCGACTTAATTATCGTTGTATCTACTCTTTCGTTAACAAAACACACAGTTGCCAAGACACTGTATACTCACTCATTACTAGAGATGTCAATGAGGTAGACAGTGAGCACAGAAATACCGACGAGTAAACTGCAAAAACAAAACTCGAATATGACTATGTACGGTAGACAGCAAAGATGACGCCACTTCCAAGTTGTGGTCGATTTATCAGGTTTCGGTCTGAATGCTCTGTATAATCTCGTGGACAGAGAGCCATAATCGTTTTCAATGGAATCGTACAGAGATCCCACCATTCGTACTACAGCATTTTCTCCAGCAGATGTTGTCCCTACTCTGGTTTGATCAGTGAAATAGAACTTTATCGGTTGGACAGTGACGTCGTCGTGAACTCGGGTACCGGGAGGATGACAGAATATCACTTGTAGCAATAACTTCAACGAATTTAACTTCGTGGTTAGAGCTACTGTGAAGTTGTACGGCCAGTACCAATCATATCTACAATGTTAATAATAAAAAGCAATGAAACACGAAAGGTCAGAGGATATGCTTCTTTTGCTGCTATTTCTTACCTCTTATTAGCATACCAGATAAGTATCAGAAAAGCGTACGTAGTAATAATAAGACTAATACCGCAGGCAAGACCAGCTATCCATGATTGTAGGGCAAGACCTATGGTGATACCCACTAACAGGGACACGTGAGATACCACTACGAAAAGTAAGAACGAGAATTGGAACACAGGATCTATCCACTGACGAGCAAAGTTCTTCATTTCCTCTGAAAGAATTTTAACCGTTACTTTGAATAGAAATGCAAAGTTAGATCGTCAGTGAACGTCTTTCATGGAATTATTATTACCTTTCAACTTATTCAATAAAAAAGACTTCCCAGAACCCCATTTTGCGTAAAGGCCGACTGTTATAGGCGTTGAAAGTGACGGTTCGCTAAGAATGTCTGCCAATGCACTGCTATATAAATCATAACCTAGCATATTTTCATTATCCTCATTAGTGTTAAGACGTCCTGAAAAAAATGGACATCATTCTTTATCATCACGTTGTTGCCGTATGGTTTTATGTAAAGCAAACTGTCGTTGGTGAGCTGTAGGGCGCAAGGTATCTTAATTCTAAGTAAAGTAGTAACTTACGTGCACCAAATATTTGCCCAATAATCGTCTTTGGATGGTTAATGTCAATGTTGTACGGTGTCTCGCCTTGTCTATTAGGACGGTAAAGCAGCTGGCTATTTTTCGGATTTCTCAGTAATATTTCGACGATGGCTTTCGATCTCGCGCGCATGGCTATATGAAGTACCGTGTCGCCCTTTTTATCGGTCGCCGAAACCTTCGCTTTCTTGTCCAGCAATAATTGCACGATTTCACCGTTCCGCGACCTAACTGCCCGCAGTAATGGCGTGTCGCCGTCTTTCGTCGCGATCTCCAAGTCTGGGTTAGCGTTTAGTAACAATTTTAATATCGGTATATTGCCTTTTTCTACTGCTATGTAAGTTGCGGTTTTCTTATCCTAGAATGATTTCAATAAAATTTGCCTGGTTAGCTAGATTCTGTCTCTCTTTCTCGACAGAACATATTGGTAGTAACCCAAACTTTGAAATCAATAGAAACAGTAAATTCAACTGTGCACGATAGGAGACTTGGACAGAGTGTTTCATGAATACAGGATGATTCCAACGCGGTAATGTCGCGAAATGTACAAGCGTATATCCTCTAATAATCTTCTTAGAAGCTAAACCAACGGATTTACTGGATTAAGGAGGAATCACCGTGTATAATCTATCATCCGAACCAGAATGTTCTTGGGATCTAATAAATGCTTAAAGGCAAACAGAGATATCCTGTCTTCTGTCTGGGATGATAATTTCACATCAATTTTGTCACCTTTCCGGCGATGTCCACGTCCGCGTACTTCTTTAATAGAGATTCAACCACTCCTCTATGACCAGCTTTCACAGCATGAATCAAGTTCGTGTCGCCAGCTCGGTCCTGGATATTCACGTACGCGCCAGCATTCAAAAGTGCGTTAGCTATCTCGTGATGTCCCTCCCGACAAGCTAACGCTAGGGCCGTGCAACCGTCCTTTGAATACTGTAAAGTAATTAAGTAAAAGTGCAATTTATCAGCAGATGGAAAATGATGCCACGACGAACTCGAAATGTTTTGTTGGAGTTGGAAATGAGTATTGGGTTTAACGGAACATAGTGTAACTTGAGAGAATACTTGAGACTATTGTATGAAACATGCAATTAGTACAGATTGTTAACACTTACTAGTAAACTGCAGATATTTATGCATTTATAGCGTTCCTTAACTTGAAAAATGCAATAAAATGAAGACTTCAATGAAGTTTAACACTATTTATGGGTTATATCATCGTAGTAATAGCTCTAGTATGAAATTTTGAAGTGTTTCCCATTTTAATTCCTAGATACTAGTGCCTAGAATTGTGAATTTGCATAAACTTCCGCAGTCTACTTATTGGTGACTATGCTTTGAGCTATTCTGCTCATTTTTATTATATCCTCCTTTTGTTAAATTACTTTTAAGTAGTTTCTTAAACCAAAGTGATTTTGTATATGTATATAATTATCGATGGTGCTTACCATGCCAGCGGTATCGACGTTAGCACCAGCCTTTAACAGAGTATCTACAATTTCTACATTTCCTTTACGCGACGCCCACACCAGCGCTGTAGTACCATACTAAAAATGAAAAACATTATATTTACCGAGGAAACAACAGATCTTTAATTCTTTCGGTACGTTTAGTTTTCAAATCAGCACTTGTACAGTTCATTGGAAAATATATGCTGCACTATATCATATTATCATGTCGTCACCAGTGATCCAAGCAGCAAGATAACTGCATAGCATAACTATAAATCCACCCTAAAATTTTCATTTCTTATGCATTGTGGTTTTTGGGTGGTTCTACAGTTATATCACGCAGTGTACATGTTTATCGCGTACAGAACTATTTTAAAAGTACACGTTTCGGTATCACATTTAAATATCATGGGTCACCGACGACTCACCCAGACAGACAGTTCATTTAGAAATACATATTTCGCTATCTGGTGCAGCCTCAGATACTCTTTAGTGAATACCGTGCACTTGAACTTGTATAATAATGAATTACCTTATCGCCAACATTAACTTTAGCACCATGAGCAATGAGATCCTTAACAATGTCAGGGTAACCCCTGCCCGCCGCCCATAACAAGGAAGATATATGAAAGTTTCCGTGCGCATTGACGTCAGCTCCTCGTGCCAGCAGCATCGTCACCGTCGGTGACCTACCCTTGTATGTCGCCCACATGAGTGCCGTCCACCCTCCCTAAAAATAGAATCATTTCTCTGAGCCTCTATTTACGGTGTTTTCCCTTTAAATCCCCGGCGATTCCATGAACACAATTTCCTTGAATTCTGAGAGGGCAAGAATAATTTCATTAAGGGAAAACGAGGTTACTTCAATGAATTAAAAAGTATCCTTAGCACGTGGGTAAGGAAAGGATTGAAAGTGGAAGATTCAAATTGAAGTGATCAGAACAGAAATATTTTGGACACTAGGAGGGACTTGTTAATTCCTAGAGCAATGTTTCCCAAACTTTTTTAGATCCTACACTATCTCAACGCGTTCAAGATCTCGATGCCGGCCTAGAACAACGGTAAACCATGTTCTGAGTTCAAGTTTAACATTAATAGCTGCTTCAGATAAAAAAGGCACATAGGTAAAAATGTTATCAATGAGGTGACGAATGTCAGTGATTTGCTAATTACACCCAAAATATTCAAATTGCCCCTCAGTGGGGCGTACAGACCATGCTGGGAAACACTGTCCTAGAAGGATCCATGTTCATAATAGGAGGATTGAAGGTCCTCCAAAACTATATTGGGAATCACTGTCGTAGAGGGATCCATGTTCAGAATAGGAGGACCAAAGGACTTCCAACACAATCATCAGCTGACGTACCATGTCTCTATGTTCCAAATCGGCCCCATGTTCAAGTAATTCAAGGCAGACATCGGTGTGACCCTCCTTTGCTGCGCACAACAACGCCGTCCAGTTGTCCTAAAAGTGAAGTGGATTGTAGTATCGAAATCAGAGTCGATAATTCAAGATTTATAATGAATACCAACCCCATCTTCGGCGTTAACGTCTGCTCCATGGTTGACGAGTTCTCGCACAAAGTGTATCCTTCCTTTACTCGCTGCAAGGATGAGGGCTGTGCTACCATTCTATTGTACAAACAATTAGATCGTCTAGCTAGAGTCAGACCGTTGATAAGACAGAATCAGTGGAAGAGAATTATCAATGTTTTGTTGACTAGAAACAAACACGATCACGCACTGATAAGATCTTCTGTGCAGTATACAGGTTCACATATATGAACGTGTCGACTTCAAATTTTTTTTAAAAACCTGTATCAGTGAACCTCGGTAATTGTACTATTCTTGTCAATTACTTGATTGCTTGGTTAACAAATAAAGTATTCATGAATTTTAAAGTATAATTACTAGTCTGGGAATCTTAGTTTAGGGCTGTTCCTTATTACATCTTATCCATATATGTGAGTTACTCTTATAAGAATGCACTGTTTCCTCGGTATAAGAGCGTCAAATGGGACTGCCAACGCGCTTATAAGGAGGGACGTATAGGATTTTAATTCAATTGGTATTAAATAACTTCACAGATGATATTTACTCTCAAGTTATTAAGTGTACAAGTAATCCACTATTCTCCCTTCTTAACCCTTTAACGTTCAGTGTGATATACACGTTACATCTAGAAAATCATATTTCCAGGGGTTTTGTCCTGAAAATACAGATAAGATGCACGTATTAGAACCATATTTTGGTTAACTAATCACGAGAAAACATTTTACCCTGTATGAGGTGTTTGGGCGTTAAAAGGTTAAAAATAAATGTTTACAAATTAAGAAATAGGTTTGTTTAACATTGATATTTTCGATTTCAAAATAACGAGACACATATCAGTCTTATAATTTTTAAATAAGGATTTAAGAGTCTGGGTATTAAAGGGTTAAACTGGTGATGTAGTTTAAGTCTTCTTTCGAAATGGTGGCGAATACTGAAGAACAAGACGACAAATATATTTAAAATGACAGAAACTTCCGATTTTTGGCAAAAATATGTATTTGACTGAATATAAGGGATTATATTCAATGGATTGGAATTGAATTTAACAAAATATAATGGATTACTTATTGCTATACCTTTTATAAAATTTTTATCCAGTCAATAAATGGGTCAGAGATAATACTCGATGAATAATCGTAAAAATAATCAGTATTCGTGAATCCACGAGGGGGGCCATATTTCTGGCGATTGTTTCTGGGATATCGTTACCTCGTCTCGGTCGTCGACCTGCACTCTCTTGTTCTCGAGGAAGTTCTGGAGACCAGCGAGGTTATCGTCTGTGATATAGCTGGTGAGAGATCGGTAGCAGAGCGATACCATCGAGTCCGTCCGATGCAGGGTCTACGAAACAAAAAGAAAAAAATAAAGAATACTTTTTACTACGTTCAGTCTTCGCAGCGAGGATATTTCTCGCCGAGTCATCAGTTCTCCACAATCAAAAACTGCGGAAGCAGATTAGTTGCTGAGCCAGGCGAGATTTGCAGCTTGCGGGATCGCGGAATTGTAACTCACGTGCGCGTAGCCATAATTATCGTATCGTTTTAGTATACATGTGCATCATAAATACGTATTTAATTGTAATATACAAGGTGTGTCGATAATTACGAACATATTAAGTTATTTCCACTGTTATCCAACTAATAAAGGTCAACATGGTTCGAAAATCTACTTCTGGTGTAGTTTCTTCATAAATTCAATAGCAACGGAAGTACTTTAATTGTTCGTAATTCATCGAACATCGTGAAATAATCAATTGACTTGAAGTTATGTATAGTCTGATGGACATAATTGTAGACGTAGTGTTACACTGAAAACAGTATTATTAATCGATAGCAAGTGTCGCCGTAACACAAATACTTTTCTCCTATTTATTCATAACAGGTTAAAATTGTTTATCACCTATAAAAAATACTCGTAATTTCCAATTCATCCTGTATTTTTCTATAAACTTCCAGCATTACATTCCTTTACACAAAGATTCCTAAATCTGTGTCCATCTTGTAATTACGCGTACCTAATAACATAAATTAGATCGTATTTACGTTAATCTCGGGCTAAAAATATATTTATCTTCAATCGGAACCGTGCGGGTGTTGTTGTTGGAAAGTTACTATTTCAAGATGGCGAAGATAGCATTGCAAAAAGGTAACGTCAGATTGGAGGGAAAATTGAGGAACGATTGATATTAATTAATACCAAGGTCGAGAGAGATTGCTCTTTTAAGGTGCCTCGATTCCATCTGACATTTCAATCCTCTTAACGGTTCCCCTCGTCCCGTGTACCAACGGAGCTACGACTGTCCGAGAATGATTCGAAAGGTGCACTTGAATCGTAATAAATGGTACCGTATAATTGTAAATATTCATGGTCGTGGGTGGAGACAGCGGCCTGCAAGTTTCGATTTAATGGAGCACAATAGAATGTAGGTCGACGATAAGGTATTAATCGGAGGAAACGTTGAATGAAAGGTAAACAACGACCGTCGAGAAATCTTCAACAATGTCCAACCTATTTTGCAATATCAACTTTTTTTCAAAGGGAACTTCAAGGTTCATCTCGTGTCTACGTTCCGTTAATCGAAAATTCACGAGCAAAAGTGACTGAAAGTTGACTTTTTATTTACTCTCAAGTTCTAATTTCAAAGGAAATTATTAGTAACTTTTTATACAGGGTATCCCAGTATTGATGGTATTCAGTATAATGTTATTTCAGTAACGTACTAATTATATTGCTTTCAGCACTTGTAATAATTAATTACAATTGTAGCGATGCAAAAGCGTGGAAATCCCACTCGAACGATTCCTCTTCGCTGAGCTTTAAGCGCCATGGCACTCCAATTACAAACCTGTTTTCCGTAGATATTCCAATAATATTGTTAACGGTAATCGTATTCGGGTAATATTGTTAAAATCGAACACACGAAACGCACAAAACAAACTTCAGCCGAACAAACACGTTGTTAATTGTTATTCGTGTGATTTAGATGAGATCCATAGTACATACCCCGATAAATTCCTCCGACTTGCGTGTATGTTTTACGTCATTTCGTTGACGTTAATTCGTGAACGAAACGCGAATTGGTGAAATCAATTCGAACTAGAGTCGCACAGAACACGACGTGTGTACCACACGATCGGTTCGTAAATGACGTTCGCCACCCGAAACGGTTGTTGTCGTTCCTTATCGGTGGAATTATCGCCGAACAATTAACAGACGTTATTTCCGTGCTTCATCGGTAACGCTCGAAATATGATGGAATTTTTTTTTTTTTTTAGAGAAAAAGAAAACTTACGTTCACATTGGTAGGAATCATTTTGGTGATAAGGTGCACCTAGAGTCCAAGAATGATTTTTTCTTATCGAAGAAGATAGATTCAGGTTGATTAATATAAGTTCGCTTGAAAGCTGTCTAACAAGAAATGAAACACGACAACTGTCCACCAGTGCAACGGAATGAATACAGACAGGACGATGAAGAAACAAATTACAATATCGTATTTTTGGCTTATCGATCGTGTGAAGTAATTGCCGTTTATCTGTATGCAAGATAATCCTTCGGACATCGTTTTATGGTAGTCTTTAGCGTCTTCCAATTTTATTCACGGTGCACAGTATGGTATTTTTCCAAACCAGCTAAATTTAATTTAAAAACAAAAATGGATATATGTATATTCTTTACTTATATCAAATCTTAAGGATTCCAGAATTATAAAAATTAACATTTACGTAGACATAAAGATACGATAGTACGTGTGTCAACAATTAAATGAATCGCAAATTTTTGCGAGCATGTTTTTGTGATTTGTAGGTATTGGTTGTAAATTGAAAATAACAATCACTGATAAAAAATAAACAAAAAAGTTACAGACCCAAGTAAACGATCACTCGAATTCACGACAGTAAGGTCGTATTTTCTGGCCCAATAAAAGATTTCCAAATATTCTAATGGCACTCGAGAGATCTCTGTGATCTGTACTTCTTCCTCGTTTCAATTTAAATCAATTGGTTCTTACGAAGAATCACGAACGAAGACGCAGTCAAGGCTGCGACGGAATGAATGGAGCAACGATTATTAGATCAATAGCGATCTCACGATGGAACGAAATGGTCGTTCGTTGAAAGACAGCCACGATACCACACTGCCAGGAACGTTGATAACACGATATTTACCGTGGGGCAATTGTTAAAGTATCGTCGCAGCGATTCATAGAAACTGTCTGTACGAATCGTACGGCGCGACGCGGAACACACAGCAGCAATAATTTATTCTGACTCGCTAAACCGCCGTTTCCACCGAAATTCCGTCCCGGAAATCCTGTATTAAAATAGCCGGGGAAAACGTCAGACTCGGTGTGTTGGGGGCATATATATATGCACTATCTTCGGCTGAATTCAATATTTAAGGTGGCTCACGCAAATTTTTAATTATTATAGATTTTTTGTTAAATTCTATTATAAATTTAGTTGAAAATTTAACAGAATATTCTTAAAAGCTTCAACTTTCGATTGCTTGCAAAAAATTGGAATTGGAAGGTCCAAATTGTCTTAGAGACGAAAAAAAAAAACAAATGACTGATTTTAAATGATAATTTTGACTTTTCATTTTAATTTGAAGTAGGGTCTCATATTAGGAGCAGTTTTTCAAAACTACTAAATTTGTACTTCTTTATATTTTCACTATTTTCCTAATAAACAGTAGCAGATTGTGAAATTAATATTGTTCCTAAGTATGCAGACATTAATAGCAAATATATTAGCATAAACACTGTTAATTTTTCCTTTTCTATTGCCTGATATTTAATCAACATAAATGGGGTCTCATATCTGGTGCCGTTACCCTATGTATTGCTTGCAAAACTGCAAAACTGCTCAAATTTTACGCGACAACGTCGTTCGATAAAAACAGAATTCTTCTTGGAACTCCGATAATGATCGGACTGCATTTATTACCACGATAATCCTCGAATAAGCATTATTCTTATTTCTCAAGAAATTTTCGATAGTGACTTAATCTTTATGCACAATTACAATACGCGTTAAATTTCATCGAAAAAAAAAACGAAGTAACGAAAAGATCATTGTTACAATGATTCGTGAATTAGTCACAGTTGTTGATCGAAGATTCTTGAACAGAAAATATATCACAATTAAAAATCTAAACTTCTCTATCTCCGTAAACAAGATACAGCAGGTATGATAGACCTCCTATTACGCATATGAACAGTATCGGATAAAATTCTAACAACTACGCCATAATAATTTTTTTTAAATGTATTTCTTTAGCATTTTCTATGTTGTCCTTGTCCTTGTAACATCGAGCCAGACTCGTAGTGAACGTTTCAAAATGAATTCAATAAACGTGAATATTATTTGTTTTTTTTTTTAGTCGAAGTGAAACATTACTTCGGTGGTATTAATATTTAATCCACAGATAAATTTCTTTTCTTGTAAAAAAATTTAATATTTTTTAATTTTCAAAAACTCTATAACCATTTAATTTTGTATAAAAATGTTATTTTTGTTATTAAATAAGAAGTGATTAACTTCTCAGAATCAACTACAATTCCATAAGGCTCGTGTTAAAACGAAATTTTTATAATGTTTCTTTTTCAATAATTTTATGAAAATTGTAGCATTTAAGAATGTCCTGTTATATTTTCAACTAAATTCATAATTATTAAAAATTTGCCTGAGCCACCTTAAGAAGCTAAAAACGAATGTTTACACACATCAACATCAATACTAATTTCTCCCTCCAAAGGTCCCTAAAATCCACACCAAACAGCCCACCAACAAATCCAGTCAATCTCCCTAAAAAGAAAAAAAAAACAATGCTATCCTAGATCAAAGTATCCCAGCAGTCCAAGAGGTTCACTGATCCAAGCACCACCAGCCGTTCAAACTCGTTGGGTTAAGCGAACACCAGGTTAATAAAACACAAGAAAACAAAAAACCACAACAGGTCTAGTTCGTTAATGGAAAGCCAGACCGATCCACGGGTCGACTAACCGTCTGCGAGTGTCTCCGTATGCCGAAGTTGAATTTCCGCCCGGACTCGCCATCGCCCGCCGAGGCGGTGAACGTGATCGTGGGCACGTGGAAATGCGGGAAAACGTGGTGATGGTGATGATGGTGATGATGATGATGGGAATACTCTTCTCCAGGATCATCTGGATCCTCCGAAATATTGGACGGTTGATGTTCTGGTATATGAAGACGCAGAAATGGGGGTAACTTGAGTCTCAAGCCGCTGCTCTTCTCGGCCCCGTGGCCCGATGTCGAGCCATTGTTCCCATCAGCAGATGGTAGCAAACAATTCGGTATACCTGGGCAGGCGCTGATTAAACTCGGCGCTAAGCTCGAGCGGATCGCAGCGCTGGCGATGCTAGATCGCCTAATCGGAGTCAACCGGGTCCCTGATAAGAGATCCCCGATGTCTGGTGTTTTGGGCGCGTGTTTCGAATCCTGAACAACGCCCACCATTGGTAGAGTCAGTCTTCTCATTGATTTCAACTGGTTGTCGACGTCAGTACCAACGATAGACGCTTTGGCGTCCACTGTTTCTGATGAATCCTCTTTCTGGAGGATCGACGTTGCGCCACTCAGGCTGGAACCTTGGACACTCGCGGCTTTGAGATGCCTTCTGACTAGCAGGGGAGAGGCCTGGGGAGTTGGGACCTTTTGGGGTAGTATTAGGGAGGATTGAAACTTGAACGTACTGACCACTAGGGTTTTGATAGTGTCTTCAGTGTTGGCTTCCTGTTGGGTCACTTCTGAGGAACTCTGATTTGGTTGGATCTGTAGCCCATTATGGGAACAATTTGCCTCATCTGGATTAGCTAATGTGGGTTCTGGGTGATCTTGTGGTGGAAGCTTGTTATTACTATCTTCACTGGTAGCTACCTGTTGGGACATTTCTAGTGAAGTCACTTTAGGTATATTCGGTGGATTCCTCTGAGAATCGTTTAGCTCCTCCAGATTGATAAATATAGGTTTTGGATGATCTCGTAGTGGAAGCTTTTTGCTATTGTCTTCTCTGGTCACCTGTTCGGACATTCCTGATGATTCTGATGACTGTAGTTTGAGTCTGGCCTGAGACTCTTTTTGCAGTACATCTAGCTCGTTCGAGTTTGGTGATGTGGAGGCTTTGTTGATCATAATGGCGAACTGTTCCGCATCTCCGTGCACCATGCCATGGTCGGAAACTCGGGTAGAATGAAGCGGAATCGAGTTTGGCCCACGGTCGAACTTCTTAATCGAATCCGCATTTTGGTACGAGGTTGCGCCGTCTGAAAATTTTCTCTGGGTGCGGAGATCGCCGAGGTTCTCTACGTGGAACACGGCCAAATTCTGCTCCGTGTCCGTCATCGACGCCGTCGAGCCCCAATTTCCAGTGTTAAACCTCGGATCCTCGAACGGGACGACAGCTTCTGTCGGAATTTCCCCTTTTCCCTGGTTACTTTGCGCCTGTTCATCGTGTTCCTTGGAGCTATTTGCATCCCTAATTTCGCCGATTTCCGAACTGTTTCCGGGATCATCGAGTCCTGTTGAAGCTTCTGATCCTCTGGACTGATCGATTTCAATCTTCTGATCGAATCCATTATCCCCTTTTGGTTCAACAGTTTCTCTAGATGTTTCTTGATGGAGTGTATCCTCGAGTTTTGTGACCTCTGAGGGATTCTTTGTGGAAATCTCCTGTTTTTGGTTTCTGTTCGAACTGTCTTGCAGGAAAGGATGATGATCAAGAGATGTTCCAGGCTCAGTTTCGATCGTTATCGATATCCTTCTGTCAGCTAAAGCGGAGGCTGCTGCTTCGACAAATTCCCTGGGTGTTAGTTTCTCACTCCCATTGGTCGCCTCGTCTTCTTCCTCCTCTTCAATGCTAATCCGAAAATGATGCGACGTGATCTTGATGCGATCGTCTTTGGCCTTCCGCATGGCATTCTTTCCTCGATCAACTCGAGCGATCGTGATCGAGATTGATTGTTACTGGACGATAATGCGGTGAATTATGCAGGTTGCACGGTGATTGGACATTTCTGGCAAAAGTAGAAGGGATTATATGCGATTATGAATGCAACATCAGGTGTCTTGGATTCTCTAGAATGATTAAGGGTTGCCCTCGTAGCCTCGATCCCTGTCCTTTTTCTGATAATAAAGTTGCAATTCTTACTTTCATGGGAAAGAATTGTATTCTTGTTTTCCTTTTGTTTTTGGATAAAGATTTGAATGTTGCTGATGAACGGGTCATTAGTGATTATATGCGTTGGCTAATTAGTTTTTATACGAAGTTTCAGATATAAATGTTCATTTTCACAGGTATTCACTTATATTAAGATAACCGTAATTACGACCACTTTCTGTATTTGGACAGAGATGGGAGAATTCGTTATCTAGATAAAGAGTAAAAGATAAAAAGAAAGTACATCGCTATTTTCAATTGATTAAACATAGAAATTGTGATTTTTATAATAAAGTAATATGTTTTCTTCCTTCCCTTGGCAAACAATTATTTTATTACATTAACTGTTTAAGGGCCAGAGTGACGTCTCAGATACTGCTGCTTTTCACTACGTATTATTCGAATAAAATTATGCCCAACTTTGTACATGGACAACTGAAATTATGGTTTCAATGTGTTTCTGTTTTAATATGACAACGGATGTTCACGCAGTTCCCCGTTTTATACGCAGCAGCGTCAGAAGAAAATTTATTCTGTTTGCAAAGGGATTTGAAAGGTTCAGTGGTAAATAAAAGCTCTATCGATCATCGTTCATTAAACATTTACATACGTTGTAAATATACCAAATTTGCAGCCAGCTTATGACTAAATTTTTTTCACAACGAGGGCCATAAAGTATGGGAAATTTATGATCGTTTGCGGAAAATTTTCAAAGTGAAATGTAAAAAGAAGAATTTTTTCTTCGATGGGACAACAAAAGAATTACAAATGTCTGTTTACGGAATTTTTCACATGGTTACAATAAATTATTTCTCGGATATAGAAGATCCACAATTTCATATATAAATAAAACGAAGAATTATAATAAAGTATGTTATAAAAATTATTATAAAACAGTTATTATAAAAAATACATTCATAAAACAAAGAATTATTTATTTAATCTTATTAACTGTTTAAAGATCAGAATAACGATTTTAGATACTGACGTTTCACTATTCCAATAAAATTGTGCATGATTCTGATTTCTGACAATCGACACTCTACCGTAATCACAATCTAATATACAGGGTGGGACACCTAAGTACGTACCACGAAGTTTCCGGACCTTTCTTGAACTTCACAAAAAATTCGTTAAACACAAAATTGAATTATTTCGAAATATGCATAGCTTCCATAAATCACAGTTTCTTTATCTGCATTTCTTTCGGAGAAATGTACGTTCCCTTCGATTTAGGTGTAAATCAAACTATAGCAGATTTTTCAAAATATTCTTCATTAGAACGAATCGTGACAAATCCAACGATTGTAAATATATTACCAAAAAAAAAAAAAAAATCACAGATAACGTAACAAAAAAGGCCGACAAAAATTGCGCAACGTCATGTTATACATAATCAAGACGTTCGTTTCAGAGACAATCGAACAGCTCGATGGTACAAATGTACCGCGAACAGTTGCATAACTTCCGTTGACTTTTATATACTTTTTATTATTCGTGTCTTTCTTCGATTCGTTCTAATGAAAAATATTTACACAAAACCGTCACAGTTTTGTTTGAAAAACAAAAACAAAATGGTAACGTCTATATTCACCCGGAAGAAATGCAGACAAAGAGAATCTGATTCACGAAAGTTCTGCACACACGTATCTACACTGGCGCTCGTAAGTACATATTACGACACGTATTCATGAAGAATATGTGATGTTTCGTAAAAATGATATATCTTAGGTCACTTTTATTAGTTTATACTAGCCTAAGTAGTGTTCAACAAGCTTTAGTATCCCCTAAACGATATTTCAGAATTTCTGAAATTTCGTAGTGACTTATTCAGGTTTCTCAATTAAAAAAAAATATTATACGTGGCCCAATTTTTGGAGTCACAATTATGCACTGGCCGAAATTTCTATGAAGTCACCATATTTTTTGTATAAGAATTCAGCAAAACCCATAGTGATATCAGAAATTTCGGCCAGTGTAGGAACACAGGGATTACACATAGATTTGAATTAAGTATCAATCACTTCTTTATATTTAATATACAAAACTACTTTCTTTAAAAAAAATGTAGAAGATATTAAATAATATTACGTTCCAAAACAAAGACGATTTCTACGTTAACCAACACCTAAAATAATTAAACGAAGTCGCGGTACAATCTTAAGGTACCAAACAGCTGGGACATGTACTCCAGTAGAATCATTTTGTATAAAAAAACTTTTCTCATTCAAGAAATTCCTAAAAATTCAGTGGCGACACTCACGTGGGACACCTTCTTATCTAACCCACGAAGCGATCAAGGGACAAAACACGTTTCAATTTTCCAGATCGATACCATGAAAAACGGACCCGCGACAAGGTGGTGAGCCTGAGCATTTTTAGTTCCTGCTGGTCATCGGTCCCGAAGCTCTTCGTTTCTTCCGTATCGAAAATTTCAATCCTGTTCGCTCTTTTTCGATGTATTTTCGACGAGCGTGCAGCACACACACCCGCGCACGCGGACGACACGCCGTGCGATCCTCGACGCAAGCGGATCGCCTAAGAACCTCGTGCAACGCGTCCCGCCGACATTTATACGACTCCCGTTGTCGTCGTCGTGGGATCTTTAAACGCGTGCACACACACAGAGAGGAGCGAGGATCGCGTGCAAGATCATCAGACGCGCGAGGCGTACACGTGGCCCCCGCAAGATCGTCGATCGTGGTTCGAGGAACGTCGCGACGATCAACGGGACGAAACAATTTCTACGGGGTGTCCCAGAACAGCTTGGATAACTGGAAATTAGGGGTTCCTCGGGTGATTTGAAACGAGTTTTTCCTTAGCGAAAATGTTATCCGAGGCTTTGTTAACGAGATATTAACGAAAAACCCCGACCAATCAGAGCGCGAGTCTACCGTTCGAGTGCCCGCGGTAGCGTTGGCTAACGATCGCAGCGCGTAGATTTTCGGTGCGGATAACCGATGTTTGGTTGGTAACTGGAATGGTAGAGAATTTACGAAGTCGGTCAAAAATTGTAGAATCATAGAAGAAGATCGAAAATCATAGAATTATAGAAGAAGCTCAATAGTCGTAGAATCACAGAAGAGATTAAGAATCGTAGAATCATAGAAGATAAAAAATTCGAATTGTATAGAAGAATCAAAACCGTTTGTTGCTTGGAACAATAGGAAGATGAATGGAGGAAGTTCTTCCTATGTCATTGGATGCAAATGTTTAAATGTGTCTTTGATAGTTGGTTGTGGATAACCGAAATCTGATTGGGAACCGGAATGAACCGAACTTTCGTTTCTGACAACAACGAGAAGAAGATAAACAACGGGATCGGTCCGTTGTCAGACGCAAATATTTGATCGACGCCTTGAAGTCTCTCGCGGAACCGGAAGGGTAAATGGTTGTCGATTTGGGGGTAGAAGCGAATGGTAACTAGGTAACAAGGGGTGAGACACAAGTTGAGCTTTATTGATTTCGTTGGTGGAATGCATATCACGAGGACGACTGATGCAACCGACATAAATTGATTTAGAGGTTTAACCGACCGAGATCCGCTTCTGTCCAATATTTCTATTCCGTTGTAGCCACGATTTTTATCACTCTGCACGCTCGAAGAGAGTTTCGATACTTTTTTTGCTGGTAGCAAAGAGTGAACCCACTTTGAGGTAATTACTTTTTAATAGATTTCCGATTTATTTCATTATTTTATCATTATATTCCGATTTATTTCATTATTTTATCATTATATTCCGATTTATTTCATTATTTTATCATTATATTCTATCAGCGTTCAATTCATACTAAATTCAGTTGAATAATATATTGATTCATTTATATATTATATATAAATACAATGTAACATAATATAGTATATTGTAGAATGTATAACAAATTAAAGGCGAAAAGAAATTCTGACAGAAGCACGTGTATGATTTGAATTTTACTGCTTGCACTATAATGAAATAAATTTGGTATCAACAATGCAGCCTCCTCATTATTATACCGTGGAATTTCACGCGTTTGCGGCAAGAACTCGAGTAAAATTCAATTATAGGAAAAAGTTTAAAGTTCACTGAGGTTTTAATTTTATTTGAAATCTGGCAGAACCAACTATACAGAGCGAATAAATTCCTGTTCGATACTGGGTTCCGTAAATTACTCCCAGTAATATAGTTAAGTCACAAGCTCTTCTTGTGTTTCGACAGGCACAAGTCCCGAGCTCAGGCCCTTAAAATCAACATATACAAGTATATAGTTGGCCAATAAAATTGCACGACTCCTTAAAAATCCAGTTTGTCGAATATGTAAGTAAACTGGAAATATTGTAACTACATTAAATTGCTACAGATGGTTACCGTTCGTGTGAACAAAAAAACAGTTTAATAACAAAGACAATGATATATTTTTTGAGGTGGTGCAATATCTTTAGCCAACTGCTACTATATTTAGCCAAGGAGTAAACTATCGCGTGCAGAAGGAAGAGGCGGCAAGTCGAAGTCGTTGGGAATTATCGTCGCTTGTTTCCTCCGCAAACTCATTCTGTTTTTATGTACGTGCGCGCCAGTAAACGACTCGTGTTCGCACACAATTGATTAGTCAGCCGAGAAGTTTAATTGGCCCAAGTGCCGCGCGCGCGACGATGGACTAGTGCAAGGACGAAGCTCGAGCGCGCGCGCGCCTCTTCCAGCCCCGAGCAAGGAGATCTGTATACAGGATGTAACAAAAGTGTTGTTCCTGAAATTGGTGACTCGTGAGGTGATTTGGAACAAGTTTTTCCTTGGCAAAAATGTTGTCCGAGGCTTTGTTAACGAGATATTAACGAAAAACCGCGACCAATCAGAGCGCGAGTCTGCTGGCCGCGCTCTGATTGGTCGCAGTTTTTCGTTAATATCTCGTTAACAATGCCTCGGACAACATTTTTGTAAAGGAAAAGGAACCCCTCATTTCCGAGAGTCGAAGCTATTTTAGGACACCCTGTATACATTCAATGCTGCTAGTTCTAGGGTTAATAAAGATGTTTCGACGCAGAAATGGTCGTTAATTGTTCGTACACCCGATATTTTCCTAGCTGTAAGTGGATAGCAGTTTCGATGATTATACTGGGCGGAATTTTTTTTCTTTTCTTTTCTTCCGGATTTCGCGGTATCGAGCACGCGACGAATGCATCGGTGACGCGAATATGCTGGCGCCTTATCGCAGTATGTAAACGAGCAAACGATCCAACCACAGTCGAATTTACGATCGTTTAACAATTGCAACGCCATTTTACGCCATACGACCGCCCAGGTGTAATTAAACTGTTTCGAGCGAAAATAAATATTGTTTGCTACTGGAATCTGTGTGGTTCTGTATACACAGTAAGGTAAACGTGCCTAAATCGTACCCATTAACACTCGAACTACCAAGCAAGTCAAAATGACTTGTCAATACACTCTTATAACGACGATTAAAATGTTATGACGATACATTTTCTCAGATCTTTTGCACCTTTTATTATAATATGAAAGTGAAGAATTTAGTCAATTTCTAAATTTCTAAATTTTCAAAAGTTTCTCAAGTTTATCCACCGGTCGAAGTAAATATGCGTTTATCGTCGGTAGTTCTAGTGTTAAGAGCAAATAACGGTAATAAATAGTGGTAATTAACTATTTATCAATAGAATAAACAGTTTAGTAAACTCACATAACAAAAAATACGATTCTTTCTTTCAATGAAAAAGAAAAATCGGACACTTTTTAAGCACCATTTCGAATTTAGTTCAAATTTGGATATGTTGCAGTCTTTAGCGATATATAAAAGTATCTCGAAGGATTTCGGAAAATTTGTAAAATTGTTGAGTTTACAACTGTTTAAAATTTAGGGTCATCCTTTTTTCAATAAATCATAACTATTGAACTAACAAACTGATCGAAATGAGCTTTACGGGTATTTACGGTGGAGACATAAGAGTATCAAATAAAAATTATTTCAGTTAAAAAAAAATATTTTGTAACCAATTATTTTGCAATTATTTTAAATAAATGCCCTGTTTTTAAACCGAGGAACTATTTAAAAATTTGAAGAAAAAAATGAGGATATAGCCCTATTTACCCTGTTTATGGACATATGTTCGAAAATATGGACACTTCAGAATTGGCCGTATGAAAATTAATTGAAATGAATCTTATTTAAGAGTATTGTCCCAGCGCGAACACAAGATCGAAACAATAATCGAGAGGAGTCTGTAGAAGAAAAAACAGTTCAAATCGGATCCAAGTTAAAATCGTATCTCAATCGTCAAAGATCTCGAAACATCGCCGATTTAATTATCATACACCGGCCAAGCCTGACGAGGGAATAAGGTCTCACGACAGCCTTGTAAACATCTGGTGTAATTAGCCGCGGTAAATCAATCATCCAGTGGACGGACAGCCGGTGGTAATCGAGTGTAATTCGGTGGCGCGAGGGAAACGTGTGCCACACGTAGAACACTGTTGCGTCTGTCGTTTGTCTTTCAAGGCACGTCGAAGAATTTTGGCATCGAGCGAACCTAACACAGAAAGAGGCGGGTTTCATTCATCTTGGTTCCCTCATGATCATGGTATAAATATAAACCCTTTGCACTCCGAGAGCTCTTTGATCCTAAATAAATATTGGCCTGTTTGGAAAGTAATTTCGTTTTTTACATGAAAATGAAAGAGGATCTTTTTTTTATAAAAAGAAACAGTTTTATTCGGTTATACAGTCTCGGCAGACTGTCACCATTTCAACCCCTCGTAACTTTCGAGCCGAAATCTCAGCCCCTCGCCTTTAAAAAAAAAAATCTAAATCCTATGTTAGATCAGTTTAGTAAAACAGTAAATGTGTTATAGTAAGAAAAATTTAGAGGGCATATATATATACGCCTTTCGTAGTCGAAGGGTTAAATACAATATACAGTAAATTCTCGATAACTGCTCGGCGAGATCTCTACGTTAAATACTTCTGCTTTATCCCCAGTCCTAGGGTTCTACATTGGGAGCTCAATTCAAGATGCAATTCATGAAGTGCATAAATCGTGCCAATTTGCGATAACTGCTCCAAAGACTCTAAAGACTCCTAAAAGTCGAGGCAACCGAAAATTAAATTGGTGTTGTCTCGCCAACAGCCTTACCCCGCAGTTAAAGCGACTTTACTGTAATACGTGAATGCTATAAGAAATAATGTCATATTTTTTTCGTCGAACGTAATAATATTACGGAGGTGGAACTTTAAAGGGTTAAATGTGTGTTTGATCGGTATATACCTGTTTACTTCTGTTCCAGATCGACTGTAACACCTGTTGACAGGAGGAGAGCGATCCGTAACCGCGAGCCAACCCTTGCGGGATCAAGGACGGAATGTTCCCCCGCTTGTATGTCAGTAATCTACTCCTCTCGTTCACGTATTCCATAGAAACCAGATCGATGTCAGGACACACTCTCATATTCCAGCAATGTCACTCGACACTAAGTTGGCAAAATCGTTAAAATATCGAGTCTTTCAATCGTTTCGACAAATCGCAATTTGTTCCGTCTTCTTTCTTTCGTTTCGTGTAATGCATTTTGGAAGACCTTCAGACGCCGTTCTCGAGGGGAAAATATTCATATCTTCTCAACAAGTTCGTTTAAAAGAAAGAAAGATCCATCAAATTTTAGCAATATTAAAAAGAGTTTTTGTAAACCTAGACTAGGCACAATTCCGTTAATTTTACCGAAACTCCTGGATCTTTGTGAAATTTGTATCGTTTAGTATCTTGGTCGTGAACTAGCAATTCTATCACATGTACATGTGTTAAGACAGTCCGAGTGATTTTTGTAAGATTAAATGTTCGTTAGGTAGGAACATTCTTCAAACAGTTACACTGACAAATGTTCTATCCAACACCAGTCACGTGATTAGCTCGATCTTGGCGGTCAGAATACAATGACTTCCGTCTTGTGTGAACTCGTGTTTGAAAGACAATTTCCATTTGTCGCAAATTACACAACTTCCGCGATTTATTGCTATTTAGCAGCCACCGACTCACTCTGTTTCTGGTTGTCACATTACTCGTGAAAGAATGGCCGCCTCTGTATGCGAATAAATTACGTAGACAGCTACTAAACTGTTTGAATCGTGATAATGTTCCTTGAAAACTATCCCAAAAGTGCTTGTGGTAGTATCACCTGAATTCTATAAACTTTCTCTTAGAAATATCTGAATTTTTTTGTGAGACTATTGAATTCTACGATTTTTTGTTATTTTCAAAATGATCAGCTAGTTCTATCAAGGTAATCTATTACCGTGTCGGTGTTAATCAACAGGTTGACTCTCATGGTTTTCATTATTCGAGAAAACATTCAATTTCTCGAACAGTAATGTTTAACGTCTTGTCAATATAATTAGAAGTAGAATGATAAGTTAAATAATGAGACTTTAAGCACGTAAATATTTATGGTGTTGATACCATAGTCGTGAATTTGGTCTGTCTTGTCGTGACATTCCAGCAATGATAAAAAGATTCAGACGGTTAATGTGTTGAAAATTGACAACCGGGGTCACTGAAGTTTAACATCAACAACGAAGATTCTATTTCAAGGGTTTTCAATCAATTTCATCGAGCTATGCAGAAATCCATGATGTTACACATTTTTTGTAAATACTGAAAGTTGATTGAAAAAATAATTAATTTCTCAGAGCATCACTGGGCCTCGAGCAATGTACTGACACATTCACAATAATCTTCTTGTAAAAATATGAACTGAACCTTAAAGTTGTTCATCTGAATTAAATTAATTGTGGAAGATATCGACAATCAACAATCACAGGTTAATATTTATATTCATAAAGTTAACACTAATAACATCTAGATATAATATTATCCGACTAAGGCTAACTGACGTATCTGCAATTTTTACGTATTTCAAGTTATGAGCAATTAAAATTAAAAAAATGACAAAAACAGATCATTTCGAAATTAGCACGGAAACTAATCACCTCGAGAACGGTTCGTCGACATCCTCACAAGATTACACGAACCGAAACACTCGGATAAGCCTTCTATTTTTTTTTTTATATCGCACAGAATTTTTCAATTCATTCAGAATGACCATATCATTACTGTATCGACAGAAAACGATGAACACTAGTATCATTACAGTTCGATCATTTAGATCGAAAGGTTCGATTTACAAGTGAATCAGAATCACGTGTATACACAGTACTGGACAAATGTTGTCAGAAAAAAACCGTTTCCTGTACTATTTGAATTAAGGATACTACTGACGTTACATTAAATAATCAATTGTTGTTTTCTTAGGTCGCCTATACTCGATATATTTTTTCTAAATATCCTCGAACAAATTGTTTATTTCGTTGAATATACCGTCTATTTGATGAACAGAAGTAGGGACATTTTATACTTCATATTAAATTAACTATGATCAAGTTAAAATGTTTTTAAAAATACTTTTATTTAAATTCAATTATAAAGGGAGGTTTAGATTTTAGAATTTGTAGAACTTATTAGAATAGGTATTAGAATAGGTAGAAGTTCTTTTTACCGATTGTTGCATAAATAAATAATAAAAATCAATGTCTACTATAGCAGAACTCTTACATGATTAGAAAAAGGGATATTGATCTTATCTCCATATAACTTTTATGAAAGCTTGCGTCGAAATAATCGTAAACACTCCGCAGGGTAGAACTTCAGTAACATCACCGTAACAACAAATACAACGAAAAATGTCTTCGTCTGAATTCATTTGTCAGGTACTGTACCTCAGGGTACGACGTTTCCGACATTATATCTGTCAACTAATTGCGAATTATCACGATACGACGGAGCACATGATTCGTCGCGATCGATCGGTCAACTGGTGTAATAACGTAATTCGAAAAATCGGCCAGACTTGAATCGGTCCGTCAATTATCATCGACGTTGTTCTCCCTGCGTCTGATAATGGCGTGATAAGTGACCGTACGTGGTTAGATACGATATCTCCGTGGAATAGCGGAATTGTTCACAGAAATACACGCGGGCTTTGTCCGTTAGACGATAATTATAATGGGAAGAAATATATTAACCCCAGACACCAGACTAGGTGCGGATTTACAGCAACGAAACATTGCTTTGTCTGTAACTTCCTACTATCTGACTAGCACAACGGTTTTCTTCCATTACGATAAAAAATTATTCCTCACTTTTGTCATTTCTGAGGAAATTTTACTCTGAAAAATGTCATGAATTCAATTTGATTTTATTCTCTTAGACTTCTTAATCTTGTCATTGTCAAATTACTGTTCAACAAATTTAAACTTTTTTTTCGATCTCATAACCTTCAATTAGGCGTATCTGATAGATCTTTATGAACTGAATACAAATCTGAAAACCGTTTTTTCCCAGAACATACAATTTTTGAAAAAATCAATTTAAAAAAAATGGCAAATTATCTACTTTGGAGATATGTTGTGCTTTTATAATAATAGTTATTCAGTTGAAATAATTCTCAACACACCTCCGAAGTTAAAAATTAATTTTTTCATAAACTACGAGCTGGGAAAAAAGGATCTGCAGATTTGTACTCAGCTCGAAAAAAAAAGTTAACATTTTTTAAACAGTGTTACTGCAGTATATAAATAAAGAGTTATTTTAGGTTTATTTTTAGGTTTGTATAGTTTTGAGAAGTGTTATATCCGGTATCTTCTGCAGAACGAAATCGAACAAATCACCCTGGCACCCAATAACGAATCGATAACTATCGCCTAAAAGCATTTTTGGCATCGTGTCGCTATGCGATGACGAGCTGTCTACCGTTAACGATTATCCATTAATGATTCACGTCGCCGATGAAATAATATAATAATCAAATTAGACTAGGGATTTAAATAACCGAATATGTATATACGCAATTAAAACAGAGTAAACAAATTAATGAGCACTCATCGAGACATTACTGTATTTAATGTTCAGTGCTGAGAAGCTTTCGAGCACTCATCGACGATTTACTGTACTAGTTTAGGTCAACGCTGGGCAACATAGAAGCCCCTTATGCGTCTGTTTCCCCTTCTATTCTTTCTTTCGCGTCGTGTGCCTTCGTAGAACAAAGAATCTCAGAAGTCTTATCCTCTGTTACTGCGCGGTAACGATGGACGGTGGTGGGGGCACCGTTTAACCAGTTCACTGCATTTTTTTGGTATTTCGTACAACAAATTTTCTTTAGAACCATATAAAACATTTCTTAAAATAATTTGTTTTATAACAATACTGTTTGCTCACGATAAATAACAAACATAGTAGTCACAGTAAAACTGTTTTTCTGATGTTTGGATGTCATTTGACGAAGTTCCCGATATTGTCACCAAAGTGATAAAATAGTCGTCTACTGCAGTATACAAATGCAGTTAGCGGGTTAACAGTACCTAATAAAATTACGACTTGTGGTTTGAAAAGAAAAAACGTAAATTTTTTTATGTACTAACCTACTTCTATACGTGATAAAAAATGTAAAAAAACATAATAATTACGTCGTGTATGATAAATGCGTTGTATGTACCAGAGTCTCGCTAGAGATAAACTGTTAATGTGTCAACTTGCGGGAGTCAATTTTCAATATAGCCTCAGATTAAAAAGTTGTAAAAAACGACCTTTACTATTTTCTTCCCGATTCCAACCAATTGCAACTTTTTCGATTTTTTTTACAGATCATTTAGTAAACTAATGTCTCGAACTTCACAAGAGAACTCAAGTCATTTGGACCAATTTTAAAAAAGTTGTTCCGTTTTAAGGGGCTATGCTAGTGTGACGATTTCAGAAAATCGGATTTTTCTTTTTTGAAATTTGCAACAATTTTTGGAGGAAGAAGAAGGTGCTTAGCTGTAAGTATGAAACATTTCTCTTTTTATGCTCTAAAACAGTACTTGAAACTTTGATCGCGTTTTTATCGCAGCTACTTTTTCTTAATCGGCGGCCATGATAACTTAAAAATTAATTGACCGATTTCGTTCAAACTTGGCATATCTGTTCATCAGATGTGTCATTCTATACCGTACCACGAGTATACACTAGCATACCCCCTACAGGGTGTACGAATACTTTTGACACCGACTGTATAAAGAAAACTGTGTTATTTATAATGAATATGACACACGTCTGCTCTGATTACACGCTGCAATATTTCCCGATGACCAGAATCAACGGAGCAATTCGACCATGAATTCATCTGGCACCGATCGTCCACCCTCGCGAGGAGGGAATCTCACCCGTTCCTATGACCAGGTTTCTGGCATCGAGAAACAACGGTGGAGATCTTTTTCGGGGGGCTCTGTCCGCGAGAATGGAGACAAATAAATCACCGTCCTGCACCCAGTGTTAAGTCGACCGGTGTGCCATTGGCACGCCGTCAAAGGTAAACGAAAATAGTACGGGGCAGTCGGAGGGGATATCGACGATGCACCCGAGGATCGTGGACGTTCTTTGATCGGGAAACGTGTGCGATTCTCACCCAGTCACGTCGTAAATCCATCGGGGCAGCGGCTGGCTCGCGTTCTGTGTCCCTAATCGGACGAGGAACACAGAACCGACTGAACTCGTGATCTCACGGTTACGCGGAATCCCGTAATAACTTCCGCGTTTAATCGCTTCAACAGATGAAACTTGTATAGACGAATGATTCCTAATTGGCTGATCGATGGTGAAATAGGTCGACGCTGTTTTTTTGTCACTTATACGATGGACTCGCAGCGTTTGTCGAGTACATACAGGGTGATTCATCTAACGCTGTTACCTGAATTACTTGTGAATTGTTTGTTACATGAAAATATGTTTCAAAAAAAAAAGTTCATCAGTATTCAGTTGACAATAAATTGCAATAATAAATATTGTAAAAAAATCTAAGGGTCTACGGGTGTAGTGCTCTTCGAGCCATTTATCTTTCTCCTTTGGTATTTTTTCATAAATCAATTAATAACGGAATTATGACCTGAAACAATTGCGTGGACCACCGTGTATACATCGATCGAAAAATTGATCATATAAAATCGAGTTCGATTACAGGCATTTTAATTAATTCTAAAATAATTACTTTCTATTTCATTGCGTTTCGTTACCTCATGTAGACGATGCTCCAAGTGTCCCTTCAACAATGTGAACTGAATTCTCCTGTATTCCCCCTGCTTGGAGATCGATTTCGAGCTCTCATCGCCGTTGGACGATTTGCTCTTCAATCGAAGATGCGACATCCTCACGTATCTCCCGTTTCGACGAGACACAATCGCGATTCACGAACGTTCATTCGGTCGGTATAGTTCGACAGTCACTCAGAACGTTTCCAGGCGAAAGGTTCGCGTCGTGAGTTGGTACAATCACGCGAAAACTGATAGCTGCGAGATAATAAGACCAATTTCCACCACAGTTTGCGTGTAAATACAGCCGAACGATGGTTAAAAAGAATGTTCGTTCGCGTGCGTGTGACAAAACGGAACGATTATTATTCTTTCCTTTCGCGACACCTACTCGAGGAAACGACGCGCCGATTGATCGTTACGGTCCGATCTCCAGGCTGATTAATCAATTGAAATTCGTTCGCTTGGCACGAAGTTGCCTCGCATGTGTGACGATAACAATGATTCGTTTATGGCCGACGAGAGTATACAAAACTTGGATGAAATGAGAATTTATTCTACTGAGCCGTGGAGTCAACGTGAGTACCGACACTGTTTATGCAAATTCGCGGGATCAGAGCTGATAGTTCAAACACAAAGAAGGTCAAAATCAAAGGATTTATTTTCGTTGTGTTTGGTATTTGGTACGGTAAAAATTGAAATACATTTTATTATAATTAGTTTCAGTATTAATTATTTTAAATACTAATCTATTTACTACATAGTGACTGTATTATACTAAATTATAAACGGTACTGTGAGTACTGAACAAATTTATTTCGTTAATTGCGTAATAATTGTTCGTATAAAAATTTTAAAAAGAAATTATATTGGTTTTAGTGTTGATCATTTTAGATAGCAATCTACATACTATTAATTCACATCTACTAAATTATAATTGCCACTGGTTCGGAATTGAATAAGTTTCTTAAAAAAAAAAAGAAAAACACATGTTCTACGTAAAATTAATTGTACGGTTGTTACATAAGATTAATCCTACACGTAATGCATGGCAGAAAATCAGGTTCAAAGCCCAGAATTTCTATTTAATACCGGTCGTAAAGATAATGATTCTTACCAAAACAGATTCGAGGTAACAAGTGACTTAAGTAGAAACAACGGTTACATCCTATCGCATCCACAATCAATGTATTTTCTTTGTCTCTCCCATGCTTTTTATTATTTCAGGTGAGTTTCAGCTGTACTGCCATATTAAACAACAACAGACGAATGACGTAATGGGATGTTCAAGAAGCCGTAGTATTTATTACCGATTAAAAATTTATCATCGTTACAAAAGTCGCAATTAGTATCGTGATTCGTCATGAATTATTTCTATAAACTTGACTTTGTAAACCAAAAGTAGACCAAAAACTATGTACCTAACTTCACACTTATGAATGAAATTATCGTACAATTATGAAGGTAATAAAATCCTTAATAAAGGAATTGCAAATATCTTTTCAATTTAATTTTTTCCAAATTATCCTGTAATTAGTTGAATTTCCGTAGATAACTTGAATCCAATTATTATCAATTCACACGATTATTAACTATTTCAATCTTTAATGACGTTAAAAATTTCTAACAGTGTTCGTATATTCTTGCAAAATGCTGAAAAGTTATCACTAGATTACAGAAGTTTATGCAAATTAATAATTTCAAATACTAGTAACTAAGAATTAAAATGGAGCAGAATTTTAAATTCTATGCTAGAGACTTTACTACGTTAAAAGTAACACATAATAGTATTGAATTATATTAAAACCTTCATTTTATTGCATTTCCCAAGTTAAAAGATAAACACAACAACCTATTGTACCTCGGACATGGACCTATATCCAATTTTAAATGTTAGTGGATTTATTTTGCAAATTTGACAATATGTAGTACTAGTTTATACAAATCGAGGCGTTACGACGATTTGAAACATTTATGCTTTTATAAACAATAAATATACTTCTTGGAAATTATTTTTAATTAGTTTTGTAGATTATGTCCTTCAAATGGCCACCATTTTGTTCTTAACAATGGCGGGCTCTTTCTAACAAAATATATTTTAAAACGGTCTAGTAACTTTTGGGCCACCCTGTACAATCAATGAAGTGCGTAAACTATTTAGTACTTTAGAAAATAGCAAAAATAATAACAAAAACTGTACTCAAGGTATAACAGGTTCCCCTAATATTTTGAATTCGTAAATTAATTGCAGGATAAGAAACCACGGAACCATTTTTATCGTGAACGTTTATCGAGCCCAGTGGATTACGATACCAGCCGGAACGTACCTCGAGAGGAGATCAATGGTGCCAGCTGATCGAGCACGCGACCGGAAACCCTTGCACTTTCGCTTGGAACATATCTCGGTAGACCAAAAAGAAAGCGCAAACGACACGAATATGCGTTCAGTTTGTCGTCGATAATTGTCACGCCGCTATCAGGCGACGCTGCAATTATCGACCGATTACGGGAATCTTTTTGCTCGAGTGGCCGACAAACGGAAATACTAAATATTTAGAACGTAACAGTTATTTAGCGTTCCATCCTGGGTTCGTAATATCGTTTGCAAAATTAAAATTATTACGAACAATAAAAAGAATAAGAAATATTAAAGAAAAGAATAAAAGAACCATTGACACACAGTTGGTCACGAAAGTATTCGGCCATTTGAGACATTAAGCGAATTTTCAGTGGAATTGTAAGTAGGTTTGCAAATAAAAAACTATTAAAACTTATTTTTAACCCTTTAACGCCCAGACTCTTAAATCGTTATTTCAAAATTATGAGACTGATATATAGGCTTGTTATGTTGTTATTTTAAAGTCAAAAATATCGATATTAGACCAACTTTTTTTTTATTTATTTTTTACCCTTTAACGACCCAATACCTCTTGTGGGGAAAACATTTTTTCTCGCGATTAGTTAACTCAAAAATGGTCCAAGTAAAATAAAAGATATTTAGGATAACGATCCCATACACTGCTGCTTTTTACGAATAAAATTGTGCCCAACTCTACATCAGGATCGCCATTTAGAGTTTCGTTCAATGGAAAAAACGAGAACAAAAGAGAATAAAAAATCTCATCCACGTGTATCGATCTTCCCCACCCACGTGCTCTATTTCAGTGACCGTAAAAGTATCTTTCCTCGTGACGGCACAAACCGAACTCGAAAAGTTAGGTAATAAAATTTTCACGTATGGTAGATATGTGACGCATACATATTTGCGCAATCCGTTTCCTACGATGAATTCACGATTCCAAGTCACGGCGAATACTACGCCTTCGACGTTGGTCACATCCTCCGTATCGATAGCAAGAGATCCGATAATCTTCTTCGAATAGACGCGGACCGAGTCCCAAGGACAATTATCCGCACTTAGCGTTTCATGACTTTGAATTCGATTATCGTTAATTCAATGACAATGCCGAACGGAGGTGGAAAAGTTTGCGCGACCGAGAGCGCGATTCAACTGACAAAGAAAAACGATTCATGATCGGTATGACTAACACGCACAACGACGGCAACGAAACGTAGAAATGATACTCATTTATCGCGAGATATGACTCTTTTGTTAACGTCAAAATGACTGTAATTGATTGCCAGAAAATTGAACTGTACATTGCGGAAGGGAGTTAATGACTGATTAGAAATTTTTAATGTTAAAAGTGTCGATTATTAGGTCATGAAATGATCTTTGGACAATTAGATTTTATGGGTCTTAAATATTATTGCAATCTGTATCAGATAATTTAAAAAATAATTTTCATACGCTTTCTGAAAATCTTTGTGTAACCTGGAATACGATCTAAATGACAAAGAAAAGATTTCACGATTCAAATGATGCATCAAAGGTAGAGACGATAGTTGTTAGAAATATTAGCCCGAAGCCTTTGATTTTTAAAAGAACTGCGCTCTTTCGAGGTTATGGGGTTAAGTGCCGTGCAGTTGATCGGATCCGTGGCCAGATCCTCTAGGAACAATGTCCTTATTCTTAAGGCAATTTTCACTCATTTGTTTCATATAAACAATCATCCCCAACTTTCGCTCATTTGTTTCACATAAACAAACCGTTATCGATAGCCGAAGGACCCAGATTTCTTTAGTCCCATCCCATGCACCCTCTTTGAACGCATTCTAGAAACGCACGCGTTCTAGAAACACTATCATAAATTCTCCCATGGTCAATGAGTGACAGACACACTTCAAACCAGGGACTTCTACCGAAACGTAAAAAATACCGGTATTTCAAGATCGTACCGGTTTAAGTCCTTGCTTAAAACACGTTGACGCTAACATAGTACAGTCTCCTCTCGATTATCGTCCCGAACTCGAGTTCACGCCGGGACAATAATCGTATTAGCAGAAATACTTCAGGTTCCACGGCCTCCCCCAATGGTGGGGATAATGCCTGGACAATAAACGTGTAGACCAAGCCAGACAATAATCGAGAGCAGTCTGTACCCAGGCATTCTGACTGTTTTGACGGTCCTAGTGTCAAAAACTTGCGGTCATCGATAGATTAAGATCACTAACATCGTGGCGTTAATTCCCATCTCTCCAATCCCCAATTACGTCAGGATCGCATTCACGTATCACAACTGTATACACAGCCACTACACACACGGGCGCACATGATCAAGCACATTCCACATATGGTATATAACATCACAGCGATCCTACTCTGTCCGATCCATTTGTAAGTCACGTTTCGGTCACTGCGCGCATGACGATCGAAACAACACGACCGGCCCGGAACCGAGTAGTCACCTGTAGCGGTTCAAATCAACCGCGACGACGGCTGACCACGCACTGAATTAACCATCGGCCGGGGGCTGCGATTTATTAGCCTCCGCGGGACAAAAGGGTCCCCGCGTGAGAGAAACGAGAAATCGATAGGTAAGTTGGAAACGCGCTTAGAACGGTGAAACGATGACAGTATGTGATTGACCAACAGGCTTGGATAAATATGCAGAATCAACTCTTTTTTTTTACACGAAAGATACGTTCCTTAAAAAATCGTGTATAACTGTGCAAAAAAAAAAACGTACGTTGATTATAGTAAAATGGGAGATACGTTCAAAGTTATTAAAAAAACTGTGTAAGATGAAATAAAGAATATTTGCAATTTAATATTTTAGTTACATTACCAAAATAATAGTAGAAATTAACTTTCATTTATACATTTATATATTTCATTCACGAAACCGAACAATACAAATTTTGAAAAAAGCTTTTTTTTTTCTTCAAGCAAAATTTGTTTAAACTTTTTTCCAATTTTTGTTATGGTGAGTTTATAGCGCTTATTGTAACATTAAACTTCTGTTTGAAACATTTCTTCTAAGCTCTTGTATTTTAAGAGTTATACGCGAAAAAGTGGGAGTGCCTATGCGATTTTGAGGCCAAAAAGGCCACTTCACTTTACTTCAAAAATTTGTCGTCTTCGCACTGTGAATGTTTTGATTCGCGTGATTTCGCGCTACGAAGCGGAAAACCGTTGCACAAAGGAGAAATAGGTGTTCTAAGGGGGTGGAAAGGGGCTAACCGAGATGTTGGTCAGTCGAACATCTTTCGTTGACTGCCACCGAGGGAAACAATAATTGACCGCGGGCCAGCAACGATACCTGAGACCGTGTGTGGGCGATCCACGTGGACGGACCACCGTTTCCCATCCGTTCGCCAGGTGGTGGATGGGAACAAACGCAGAGAGCGGGGTCACAACGATTTACGCGCGAGCCTAAAACAGGCTGGGGTCTAGAGCAAATGGAGGATGATGCACGAGCGTCCCTACGATTAACCGTTCGGTAACGGTAAACTTTTGCCGGCCCGAAGGTGTGCCTAGCGGAGAATAACGTCATTGGGTTTTCGAGGATACGATTTGGAGAGTCCAGAACATTTATGACGCATCCAGGCGTTGAATGTTTGTCAGTGAATACAACACAGGTGGCAAATCTGTCCTTGAGGATTGACTGTTTGGTAACGATAACCTTTTCCTGCCCCGAAGCTGTACTACAGGAGTAACGTCACTAACTCTTCGAGGGTTTTAAATATTAGATACTAAAATCTAAGGTGCCACAATCAAGTGAAATCTGTCCTTGTGAATGAAGCTATTCCAATATCGAGCAATGTTCAGATTTATGATGGTCCTCGGTTTTTAAGATCGCTCGTAGATAATCAGACTTCGACTAGTGGAACTCGTTTGAAGCTGAACCGAATATGAAGTGGAAATAAACGGTAATAAAGGCGCCGCAATCAGAATTATCGTGTTGTTAACCACACGGGGACAAGGACAGTGCAAACAATTGCATGGATCGTTATCGGTGAGGTCCACCGTTCGTGGAAATTAACGATCCACAAGGAATATGAGCGTGTCACGTTCGTGGAGCCCCCTTTCACTCTGGAAGACTGAGAAAAAGTGGGAAAGCGTTTGTCTTTAAGTATCTCGCGTCGGTTCGACTTTAACCTAAAGACCACTTTTGCTTTGCACTGATTGTATTCATGTGACCGTAATGATTGTTAAATAAACATTTTAAAAAATGTGTGTAAACTTTATATCGTTTGCTGTTCTTTCACTGACCGAGTATGGCAGGTGATTACTCTGCTTGGAATTCGAGAAACGGACAGCTCGATGCTTCCAATCGTGTACTTCTATTTTTCCCATTATTCCGTCCGAGTTTCCAATATTATTAAGGTGTATATAGGTCGAGACTGCGGAATCGGCCAGATGTAACAATCGAATCACTTCCGAGCAATTGTTTGTACATCACCACTGTCGTTTTTCTAGTTTTCTGGTTTTTCGTTCTCTTCGAAGAAAACTGAGACTTCATGTAGCACGTTCAATCGATACACGATTAGAACACCGTTCTTGTAGAAACCGAAGCAGTCGATCACAGCAGAATATCTAATTCGCACTGAACACGAACAATTTTCTGGTTGTGCCTAAAATTGAGCACTCATTTCGTGCGTGGTTTTTATCGACGAAGGAAAACCAAGATAAGGACGAGTACATACTTGAAAGCAAGGTTTTGTCGTATCAACGAACTATCTGCAAGCTTCGGCATTTCCACGATCGATAAATGAATTCTCGAGGAATTTTTCGTTCCGTTTCAGAAGTAGGTCTTCGCTTGTTGCGCCGTGCAATAATGCTTTTACTTCGCTCCTTGAAATTCCCTGTCTGAACATCGAAAACGCCCCCTTGCAGCATCCTGGATTTAGTACTCGGTACTCGATAGTGGAAATATCACGAAAAATTCAGTATTCGGTATTTGAACCATGAAACTAAAAGAGTCGAATATTCAACATTCAGTATTCAGTATAGCCAATACACGATACTCGAGAACCTCCGATCAACAGGTAACCGATTCATCGATCTTAAACGATACTAACGGTATTCAGTATTCATTTTGTAATCTACGAATGATACATTTCCGCGTCTTTTAGCGAAACTTTAAACCTTTAAATAATAAATCGATATTGAATATTTACACGATACCGCTTTATCAGATTCAAAATTGGATCGGAGACAATTTAAAAAAAAAACACACACACACACACAAGAATAAAGATCTAAAAAAAAGCCATAAAATTGAATGAAAGTAACGAAATTATGTGACTAACCTAAATTCGATGGGAAACTCGGTCACATTGACGACAAATCGTGTGGTTCCATTCGGACGCGGTTTCAAATACATAAATATAAATAAGTAGGACAGCCCGCCTTTTCGGATAACAGCAGATGAATCGAGCTTGTAGGGTACTACGGGCGTCCTGTGCCAAATCACGGCTGCATCCCGCATTCCTCGCGGTTTTGTGAATCGTCTGATCGCGAAATTGGAAGGATCACTCCCCCAAATAATCCCGACACGCGTTCGTCTGTTAATCCGTTTCACGCATCAAATCGTTGCCAGCCAAATGTTACTGTGTCACCGTTAAACTAGCATCTTCCACCGATGATAATTGGCAACGCATTATACTTGTCCTCAAAATTCATGTACTTTCCAGCTTCCACTTCTTTTTTGTTCGCTTTCGATGTAATTAAATCGAACAACTACCTCCTAACACACGTTTCTGTGTCGCAAAAAAAGCGATATAAACATGGTGCATGAGATAAACGAAACACCCTAGAGAACTGAATATCCAAATATTTTCCTGGTGGTTAGCAAAAACTGTTAATGATATGACGGGTAATCAAAATTTTACTAATATCTCCACCGAAACATCTTTCTATCGCGTATTGTGTTGAGTTAATTATAACCCTCAAATTGTATTCAATGTAGATTCGTAATGGCGCGAAACACTGATTTGAACGGTCATTGATGCCGGGAACGTGAAGGCTCGTTCATTGTTAATTAAGAATTATTTACCCAATTCGAGTCCGAATCGAACGTCAACCACATCCTCGGATCCGGCAGCCATGAGTTCATATTGATCAATGATTTGTAAATGTAACATTTGTCCGTGAAATTAACTTTGAACACTATCCTTTCGAGCGTATTCGAACGTTGTCACCAACGAAAGTTTCGTTTGTAACTGACCGAAGGAACTGTACCTCCGGTCATGTTTACACGAGAAAGCGACCAATTCGATCCTTCGATACCTCTCTGCCCACGAACTCGAGACTTAATCGATCTATTACAGTGAATTAAGCGCCGAGTGTTCGTAATAGGCTTTATGTCCCATACAACCCGTTTTTGAAATTTACCTACGACCTAATTCGCAACCGTGTCACTTCTCGGCATAATATAGTTAATAATCGATTACCGAAAAAATAATTTTATGTTGAAATAAATAAAATAGTACCTACGTGCTGATGTATCAGCTTCTGTGTATTTTTCGAAATTACTTTCATCTGACGCGGTTGCTTTTTGGAAAATTAGGAATCGTTATGTACTTTTTAACAGAAAAAATATTCAATAAACAAAACTATTATTCCTAAATTATCGACCCCTTCTATGATTCTAAACTAACTTTCGAGATTAATAGAGTATAAACTTCAACGAATTTTTAAAAGGAACGTTAAAATTCTGTTGTATTCGTGTGTAAGAAATGTATGTTACTCGTTGCGTTTACAATGAACGTCAAATTAAAAAAAAATATTCCTACGTGATGATGGAACGATAATACGATCGATGGGCATTGCATACTAATGAGATAACATCAATATCTTTCTTAAAATCGTACAATTCGAAACTTAACCATTGCTGACAAATAGGTATTCATAAAGGAACAGTTAATTTAATTGTTTTCTCCTGTTTAAAATTCAATCTCATTATAGAGTTACCTATAGTTATTTGATCGAAGTTTTAGAGGTTAATGCCTTAAAATACAGGAACAGATAACACGAAGGATTTTTTACGTCGTGTCAACTACAGATAAAAGAACGAAGTCATAACTTGAAATACTGAATTACGCTTGTTAGTTGTCAATAAATTACCAACAAACAAACAATCGCTGTGATCCGTCGATTTCACTTACCAATTAAACAAAAGATTGTCTCCTCCGGGTGTCCGTTGTCGTCATGTATAATAAAGCTGTCGTTCTTCCTAAACCGAAAGACAAAAATTCAATCACTTGTAATACGATCGATTAGCTCAAAAAATTAATCCAACACAAGCAATTTGTCCCTCAAAGATTTTACTTTCATAACAATTACTCATTCCTCTTTAAAACTACATAAAATAACGTAAAAAGAGCAATCCCTGTTGAACATTCGAAACAAAGGAAAGATAATAAAGACTTTAACCAAAACCGGAAATGAATCAAAGAAACAACAGCATGTAATTATAACTATTAAAATTCTTGACACAATTAATAAAAACAATTAAAGTATTCTACTTTCTTGATTATACATACACTTCTATTACGAGACACGACAAATTCCTCTTAAATGATTTGATTTCTTTGAAACGATGTACGATTCTACAGGACTCGAGGAAAGTTTTTTGTTGCGAGAATTCTAACCTCACCTGAGAGAGTGCAATTATTTCAATGATCTGTAAACCCGTCACTCGTCAACACGTACAGCACGAGCGCGGATTAGAAGCACCATTTTCTGTTGAATCGCGAATCGCATCGTGTTCAACGAACGATTTAATAATGACGGACAGTCACACGATAAATCGTAACACAAAAATGTATCTCGCTTTCTTTTGCTTGATCTACGAAGCGTCATCCACTAGTTAGCGCCACAGCAGCGAACAGCTGATTTCTCATGCACGTGCGCTATGTGTCAGCGTCTGAACACCAAACTACTTGTACCGAAATGTGCACTGTACCTCGAACATTTCTGTAATCTAATAATACTGAGAACATACGTTATCAATATTATTGATTTACTACAATGTAAAATAAATACTGTAAGAACTGTTATGTGTTATTATGTCGATATAAAAACTGTACAATAAATTCACGTGATCGATCCTTATTAAACGTTTCTCTCGCTCTTACGTATAAGTAAACACGATGTAGAAGTTCAAAATTTGTTTTTGTCTTTTTCTATGTATTAGTTTTTGCTGACAGGCCTCTAAATCATGTTGTGTACATATACCTATTTAACTGATCTAATAACACCACTGTTATTCTATTTTTCTTAATAGTCTGAACAAGATTTTATTATTAACATTATAAAATTAGATTTTCTATCCTATCTTTCCAATGTTTAAGATCTCTATCATTATTGTATATTCTTACTACCACCACGCCAAATTTAATAGAAAAATAGAAACGAAATTGATAATACATTTCTTGTATTATTCAGTACGCAGAAATTTCATTTCAGTATTAATAATTTTGTACTAACCTTATTATATATGATTGTTTTTTTCGAACAGTTTCGTTCTTTACTGTTACGAGAGTTGTACTTCTTACACATCAATCTTTCCACTATAAATATTATTGTATTTACACGTTCACCTTGAAAACTTATACAAATTCAATTCACTTTATAATGTATATATCCAGGTTTACTCGTAAGAAGGATAAATAAATCATTATAAGGAAAAATACGAAAGTGGTGAGCAAATGCTCAAATATATTTTATTAAGGACAATAAATTTATACAGTATGTTTTAAGCGATACTGCTAGCATTGGATGCAATTCTGGGCCATAAATCTGCACATTCTTTTGCGACAGGTCCTGTAATAGCTGATCCTTTCATTTCACCCTTATTATTTACTATAACACCTGCATTGTCCTCAAAGTATATGAACACACCATCCTTCCTCCTAAATGGTTTCCGTTGCCTTATTACCACTGCAGGCATCACTATAAAAAGTACTTGTTAATGTTACAGGAACAGTTGATCCTTCACATAGGATAAGTTATTTTTGAATAAGTGAAACATTTTACATGATTATGTATGTAAGAAATATCATATACAAAACTGGAGTTCCAGACTGAGAAGGTAGAAATGATAAGTTTCTTTTTGAATAAAAAAAATACTTACCCTTTTTTCTGAGTTCTGGTTTACCCTTCTTAACAGTGGCAACAATCATATCACCTGATCCTGCAGCTGGAAGGCGATTTAATCTGCCTTTAATTCCTTGAACTGCGATGACATATAAATTTTTTGCACCTGTAAAAATAAATTTGACACTGAACACAAATACAAATGATAAAACATAACTGTATCAGTTATCCGGAATGTAATATTAGATTTTATATGTTCAAATTACATTTCTTTGTTCCTATAACAATTCAAAGAGACAAATCACCTATTATGTTTTGCTATAAAGAATTGATTGTAAAGTGCTAATAATTCGATAAGTTGTATTATCTCCACTTATATTAAACCATCGAATTATAAAGAACTTGTTCCTTCCGAATTACTCAAAATACTTAACAGAAAATAATTTATAACAGTGAATGACAATCACCAACCATGTGTTATTCTCAGCCATAACATGGCTACTTTTTTGAGGTTACATGATATTTATACTATTTTTTTTCCAATTACTTTCATGTTAATCGTTGATATTGATGGACACGTCTAACGCGGCGTTTGCTTCCAATACAGTCGTCGATTTTTCCAAGTTCCACCGATATTAATGAAAAATTATTCCTGTCGCTACATATCGCGAACATTCCTTTATTGTTTTCATCACTTATTTCAAATTGATACTTCATTTTCAGATGGATTTCCTTGGATTCTTATCCGTCCCGAAAACCGACTTACCTCTCTTCGACATCTTGGCGTGTTTGAAAGAGAAAGAAACTGCTGTTTACAGCGCACTAGTCCTTGCGCATATCATGCTGAACAGCTTCCGGCGCGGAAACACTTGCAACATTTAAACAACACAATTCACTTTCGAATAATGATAACAGACACATAATATATTTAATGCAATTTAGATTAATAAAGTAAAAAGTTATAAAGTAATAAATGATATAGTAACAGGCATATTACAACTATCTACCAATATACTACATTTTTATGTTTCATCTAATCTCATTTAATTGTATTTTTTTAGACAATTAAAATTTAATCAAAATGATATCAAAGTATGTTAATGTATACGAATATGATATTTACACAGTGTCTAGTTTCTCTAATTTTTAAATTCTAAATATACAAGATATTTTGTAAGGGATATATTCTTAATTGCTTTATTACATTCAATATATAAATATTGAATCAGAGTGATTTGTAAAATATTTACTATATTATGTAAAATATTATTCTTTTCTGCAACAAATACACACATTAAAGTATAGAAATATTATATTTTAATTGGAAGTTATTATAAACTATAAAAGATGTGTGATGTATGGGATGTATAAGTGTATATAAGTAAATATATATACATGTATATATATATACTTGATTCAGAGCTGGTGATCCAGAAGATAATCAGATAGAAGAGTACTTGCGGGTACCTGCTCACCGAAACTAATATAGCTATCAATAGCTATTTAATATTGTCTATTATTATTTACCATAAAGAAAGTTGTAATAAAATCCCCTTTTACTTCCGACACTCTCTTGTTCTGTCATTCGTGGGAGTTTGAGGCCAAAGAACAACAATAAAATTTTGTACCGTTATTGACATCATATTTAATACAAGAAAAATGCCAAGTGATCTATTAGAGGATATAACTATGGAATTGGGAGGTAATTCGTAATTTGACTTCGTTAAGTATATTTTGCATGTTCCTCACTTGCACGAAACTTAACCTTCATATATTTAGTAATATGTAATCCTAAGTTATTTATTTTTTTTATATGTCCATACATAAGAACCGAATATTTACAAATAAAACTTTTATGAATTAATAGTATACATTTTTGTACATCATTTGCATATTGTTGTAGTCAGGGGGATGGTTATATGTTAATAAAGTTTATCCATTTTTTCTTTTATTAAACATTGCATAAATTCTTTTTTTTTTTTATTTAGCCAAGGAGACATGGCCTGTAAATGTACCTATTCCTTTATATCAACCGTTCCAAGTGGAACAGATGCTATTGCCCGACAGTGCAAATTCTTTGGCTGTACAAGCATTTCTTAAAATGTGTGGCTACAAATTTGACATAATCTCAAGATATAATGCTGAATATATGTCTCCTACTGGTCGAGTACCGTTCATCAAATGTGGAGATCGTATAGAATCTGAATTTGATAGAATTGTATCATTTATAGAAAGCAATGGTGTTAGTTTATCAAAAAATTTGTCTACAGCCAGCAAAGCAGATATGAGGGCTTATATGTCATTGGTTAATAATGTACTTGTAAATGCTGAATTATACATTTGTTGGGTTGACGAAGTAACCCTGAACCAAGATACTAAACAAAGACATGGACACGTATATCCTTGGCCTTTGAATCATTATCTGAACTGGCAAAAAAGGAATGAAGTTATAAAGAAACTGAACGTACTTGGCTGGTATAATAAGAGCATAGAAGAAGTATGTAACGAAGTTGAAACTTGTTGTAAAGCATTATCTGACAGATTGGGTGGTAATGAATATTTCTCTAGGGGCGAGTAAGTATAAACTAGCAATATTGAAATTTTATTTATGTTTTAAACAAGATTTGACAAACCATTATGTGAACCTCTAACATTTAATATTTAATTCAAAGAAAAATGCATTTTACTTTTTACCATTTTATTTATGTGCTTTTGAATTTAAAAGGATTACCGAAGTAGATGCCCTGGTATTTGGTCATATCTATACCCTAATCAATTCTGACCTTTGCCCGACCGTACAAAATATTGCAACAACTATAAAACAATTTCCAATGCTCATTAAATATATAACAAAAATAAGAAATAACTATTTCAAGGATACTTTGATTGAAGATTTTGAAATTATCGAGACCCCTTCCAAAGATACCCTGTGGAATTGTTCTGAATCCCTTGAATCGCTACCACCATTTTCAGACGATTCCTATGAATTTAAATTCTTGAAGGTTTATTACATTTGTTATTTTGTTAAGAACTTTGTACAAATATATGAAGTATATACATATATTTGTATTGTTTGGTATTCATTTGTTCACTTGACTAATTCATAATTGATCACTTTGTTGTTTAATTATATTTAGGACACCCAATGAATTAGATGCCTTAGTCTTTGGACATATTTTTATTATAATCACAACACATCTACCTCCTGATAACGTACTGGCGTCTATTGTCAAGAAATATACACTGCTTGTGAATCTCTGCAATCGCATTGAGACTAGGTATTTCAAGAAGCCAGAAGCTTAGATGGAATTACACTCGAACTTTAGATACATTGAGATCAGGTATACTGACGGCGTTGATATTAAGTTCCTGTGTTATGCTCGCGACCTTGGTACAAATGAAAATGTAAAGCCAGAATTGTGTAACATTCAATAAATTCCGAGAAATGAATGATTTATTTTGAACAATTATTTAGTTCAAAATTATTTTGGGAAAATACAATGATATATGTTATTGGAAGGTACAAATTATTGTAATAGTATTGTATGGTGCATACCATATATCCATACACATACATAAATACCTGATGACAAATTTTGCAACTGCAGCAAAAATAAGTATCAATGTGTCTGAAGTTCGAGTATGGTCGGATAGTAAATTGTATAGAAAAATAAGAAAGTATTGATAGTTAATTTGTTATAACAATTAACACTAGAACTACCACAGCAATCGAAACGATGACGAGTTCGTAAATTATTACAAAAGTAATTAAAATGCTATAACAATGTATTTCTTGAAATTTCTCAGAAATTTCATTGCAATATATAAATAAAAAGATTAATTAATTTATAAATATGTATTTTAATGAAACATTCAGAAAATTGTCATATTTGCAGATCTGATAGAAATATAGGTATGTGTTAATCGTCGGTAATTCTAGTGTTTAAGTAGAGAAAGTATATTAATGTTGAACATGAAATACCGTTGAATGTATTATTTTAAATATATAATACTGCACGTGACATTTTTCAGCATTTTTTCTCCCCAAGCAATAGAGGTGAAATAAAGTAAGAAAACATTGGAGGCGAGAAGTAAGTAATACTTCGGAGATTTCCAATGTACCTTTTTGGAAAACCGCAAGAGTTAAAAGATATCTAAACTAGATACTTTTCAGAATAATTTAACAGAAGTAATGGTAAATAATTATCAAATGATTATTGTCAGTTTTTTTCCTTTCAAGGATTATGTTCAACGTACCTGTTGTCAGCACCTATGTACTTCTGACTTAATTGAATCATACCGAAGAGTTATATGTAATATACAATTATTTCGATGTTAAGCACAATCAGAGAGCGTAAATCGACAATAAGTAATCTTTTAGTCATACATATTGTACATACAATCGTACTTTTAAAAATTATATTTAAAACAACGTTATAATGTATTATAAAATACTTTCCAATTTAAATTAAATATAAGTTATTAAAATGTTTAAATGCTTTTATATCGTACAAAATTCGATCCGAAAATAAATACTTAATATTGACGCAGGCTTGCATCACTATGTGTATATTTTTACAATTATTATATTAACAATAAGTCTGTTACATACTTCTTGTCTCCAGCGTTCCGTTATACAACACAGATTGTAATTGTCTTTACATTTTAATTAAATATCAACATTATCAAATGTTTGTGCACGAAATAAATTATAAAATTATTCTAATTTATTTAAAAACACCGGTGTCCAGTTTTTGTCAATGTATTATTGTAATGTGCAGCCATCTTATTAAACAAAAAATGTTTATCGTCTTAATGTAACAATTTACATCTAACTACATTTAATGTTCAATGATGAATAAATGAATTAATAATACAAACATTTGTTTCATACATAACAAGCATGTATTTACTTTGTATGATCTTCCTACTTTTATTATTTTTATTTTCTTGATAGCATCTATCGATAACAAATACGTCTGAAAGATACTATTACAACTCACACAGAAATCTAGTTTTTTTTATTCTAAACAGAAGTGTAAGCGGCTTGTGATTCGTTACTAATTAAAACTAAACACAGAAAAGTAACTGCATCTAATGAAAAATACATAGAGCAATTTGTAGTCATACAATTAAAACACTAAATCCATTTTCATTTTTATGTGATACACATACAAAATTAAAATTACCAGCTCGAGTAAACCTCGTTTTACATGATTCGTATAATATTTCTTTTGTGTATATTAAAGAAATTCAATAGAAGATATCCAATTAAACAAAAATTAGAGCACTCTTACAATTCCTCTGTAACAGGATCGATCTTACACATCTGTAAATTCGTGGCGTGAAACGTACATATGCGATCTTGAGGTATAGTAAGGACTACAAGATATAAATTCTCATGTTGTGTTTGTTCTGCTAAATTGTTTTGCATGGATGTTTTTGATATAGGTCTCCGTCTATGGATTACACGCAATTCTATAATTTTATTAGGTGTAGTTATAATGATATAATCGTCACACTCACGCTCATATACAGACACATACGTATCGTGTATTCATAACCATGGACATTACGAATATAAATATACATGCACTCAGTCTGCAATCTGAACTGATTTATACTTGTAGTGCTCAACTAAAGCTTCGACACTTATAGTTTTTAATACACTGATTAGGGGTAGTCAGCTGAGATCATATTCGCTATAATAACTAAGCTTGAATCGAAGACTTTGTTACCCTTTTGTGGGGAGATTTTTTGCAAGTATACGGATCTGCAATAAAGAGTAAAGAAAAATCGAAGTGACAAACAATAATTATACTAACTTATTCAGGATGTTGCTTTAAGAAAAAGCTGACGTTACTTGTGCAGACATGCTTGTCAAAACGTAAGAAAATTGAATTAGACAACTATAAATACAATGAATACGATCATTTTTTTTTGTACTGAAGGTACGAGCTCAGTATTTCCGTTTATGGATTTCCTGTTACATTGGGTATGATTCCCTCCTCACTATGTACGTACTATGTGTAGATGTAAAAACATTGTGAGAAACGGAAGATATTTGTGTTATAACTGGAAGTTCGCTCTATATTCATCTTTTATCTGTATTCTACAACTATATTTCGTTTCTATCGAATGAATCTTACTATTTTTTTTTGTTCTGTTAGATATTGCAATGATCTTATTTTGTGAGTCTTAGCTTTCTTCGGCTATTCTTACGATTAGATAAATGTGTAGTAAGTGCTTTGCGCTTTGCTATGTGTAACAGATTTAATTCATTTTACAACTGAACTACTGTTTATCTCACCAAAACTGAACTTGCTTTTAAATAAAGAGAGGACAGTTGTGCATACATACTGATTGTGTTTTTCTTCTTCGTATGCTCAGTATTTTTAATGAATACAAATGAGCTGATATTAACAATTTTTTTCAAAAGAATTTTGATTTTTTAATAAAAATTTGATTCAGACATCTCTCGATTTAATATTGCGTACAATGATATAATTTACATTTCTATTATTCGATTTCCGTAAAGTACGCATAAACTGAGAGACGTCTGTGATCTATTATAATTTTTACTGCTAGAGCACTTTAACATTGAATACTTGAACCAATTTTTCAATCATTTTAAATGAAAATAGTGTATACAATACAGATCGTACATATTTAATATAATGTGTAAGCCCTAGCAGTTAATATCGTTAAATCTTTATTGGTCTGTCTGTGAACTATAAAGATTCATTACCTATCATTTTAATTGATTGGTACCTGCCCAAAGTTTAATAGATATTGATTCTATTATCTACTATGATGCGTAGTTTTTAACAATACAATTTTATTGCATCGAGACATTGATTTTAAAATGCATTCTCGACGTTAAATTTACAAGATCAATATAAAAGGAATTATTCTTGCAGTGAAATTGTACATGAAACAAATACCAACAATGAACTATTGATAACAGTGTAACAAATGTATCATCAATATCTCATATTTCACTCGAAATCTTATGAGAATTATAACTGAATATCAATTTAAACTTCAAAAGTGACTGTTGTATTTTTGCTAGACATCTTTTCCATCGGACGTACTTACGAATAAGATTATTATTGCAAATTGTATAATTTTTTGGCGTGTATTATTGCACGCATTTTTAAGATATACATACATGTATAAGATACCTATGTAGACTGATACCTCCACATTAGTTTTGTGCTTACTACCCAAATTAATCTGGTGGTAAAAAACTAAAGAGTCGGAATTGTTCTCTAATACGTGGTCTAACATCCCCTCCCTGCAATATCAATTATATTTGGTTCATTATTATTAATATTTAAATATTAATCAAATCATTACAAATACTTACCCAGTTTACTAAGTTTTCTAAAAAAGGTAACAACTTCATTAGTTCATTGTCTGAACGGTCAGCGAACCAGCTCTCTATAGGGATACCATTTTCCAACTGCAATAAACAGATTTCGTAAGATTAACGAACAGTTTGTAAAATTTGAATTACTAGTTATTAACACTAACCTGATATCCAAATGCTTGTGGACTATTATCAATAATAACAGTTTTAGATAAATCTCTACCCAATATAGACAGATCCTTGATATAATTCCCATTAACGCAGACACAGTGTTCTCTGAATAGACGGTATTTAATCAATTTCCTTGTCGGATCTAATAGATTCATTAACTTGTTTGCGTAAACACGCTTGCTCGCGGTAAAAAGGATGACTTCGTACAATGATGAAACATGTTCTAAAAATTCACGGAAATACGGTCGTGTTCTGACAAATACTGTGTATGTTACATCTTGAAAGACTACTGGAAAACGGAACGCTGCATCCGAGAGTTCTTGTAGACTACAGTGAACTAACGTTTCATCCTGTTTAACAAAAACATATTTTTATATTTCTTTCTCCACATGTTTTGTGATATCCAAGGGAGTCTGTCAGTTCTGATATCTGATACTTCAGAAAATACACAACGAAAAAATGACCATTTCTCCTAGAATTCTGGACTGAAAGACTCCCTTGAAACTTTATGTTTTATTATTCTAAAATGGACGTACCAAATCTAATACTAGACTAAATTCTGGACTGCTGCGTGTTTTAAGTGGAAGAGCAGGACATCTAGCTCTCATCGCTGGGGTCAAAGGTGGTAAATGCTTGATGAAGACATAAGGATCAAACGGCTCCCAGTCTTCTTGAACATGTGTAACCATATTTTCTACATCGCAACTTTCTACTATTTCCTCGCCCCCAACTTCCATATATTCGACATCGTGATAGTCACTCTCAATATCCTCGGAGTCATATTTTTCCGTAACGTTTCCATTTGTGTCGGAGGAGTGATGATGATTTATATTATACATGGTGGTTGCATTATACTTCGTACTACTAAATCCTGGCTCGTATTTTGATGAATGACTATCAAGTGGATATTGATTTTTCGATAAACTACTGTTATTTTCATTATTGTTGCTAAGCGTGTATTTTCCGCTTGGAAAATACTTTTCTGTTGAGAACGAACGAGTTCCGTACATGGATGTAGAATGTATTAAACTGTAGCATTCGTCGGATGTCTCTGTTTGGATACAGGAAGCGGTGAAGTACAGCGAACTGGTATCTACAAGAAACGAAATATCATTCGATACACGGTCAAAAACGAATAATTGATTTTATATGACATTTTTATATATCTGTGTACCATTGTTCTTAGTTTCTTCATCATCCAATGCATACGAAAGGTCTGCATGCGATCCTACAGATGCTGGAGGCATTAGATTTGTCAGTGGTAATACACTTGGAATGGAAGGCTTAAAATCGTGTACAGTGGATATGGAGGAACTGCATGAATCTGTGTTTAATATTGATGAGTACAGAGATAAAATGGTTGTGTTCCAGTTTTCTTTAGATTCTTCAGAAACTTTCGACACTGTTGTGCATTTCGATGGCTAAAAACAATTGTAATTATTTTTTCTTTTAATCGTACAGAAAAATTTGATATTCATTATAACAAATCACTATGATTTATAACAACATACAGTAACTGCATCTTTCGCAGTCGTTCGATGTAATGGAGTTGAAGTAACCATTGACCGCTTTATGCATTTTCTTCTACGAGGTCCTCTCTCTCGTCTAATAGGCGCAGACTTCGCGAAATGTAAAACATTTTCTTTACAAGCCTACGAAGAACAATCGTTTTAACAAAACTGAATTGGTGTCTTTGTATTAACCAAATGGCTTCGATTGTAGGTCTAACAAATCTAATTGCACAACATCCTTGCGAGTTAGTCAGTCACAACCATTAATCGCTGATTAGTTAGGAAAGTATTTCGTTTTAAGAAACAGTGAAGCTTTGTTTTTAATAAATGACCTGCAAAGATCATTTATAATAAGCGAATAAACAGTAATACGATGATACTAAAGAAGAATGTACTATGTATAGGAAAGATGAATCATGTTTAAATGTTAACTGAAACTTCAATGCTCACCTCTTTCAAAAAATGTGTGCATCTACGTCTCCATCGTGTTAGCCTACTGCATTTATTAGGCGTGTTAATACGGTGATTACCATTACCCACAGATGGAAGTTTCCTCAGACCGTTCAGTTGTACTCTATGGTTGGAAATTTTTGATCTAGGTATACTGCTTATATTTAGGCGACCACGCAGTCTTCTACTAACATGTTCGCTTCGTAACCACATTTCAAAGAAATGTCTAAATTTCCTAAAAAGAAACACACAATCATAGTTATGCTGTTGAAACTAATGAAAAACACGATATCAAGTATTATTAGCTGGATCAATAAGTAATCCACTACATTTTTTTTTATTATAAAGCAATATATTTTGGTTTACAAACATTATTTTCCAGTGTAACAAATTCACTTAGTAAAAATTATGGAGAATCTTGGAATAACAATACGGTATTATTAATTAACAACTGGAACATTCATAAAATGAATAGAATACTTTAAGTACATTTGAGAATTAGAATCACATCTTTATCAACAGAAAGGTGTTGCAACTTTGCATATGTAATATATGTAAGTATACAGTAGAGACAAAAGTCTCTGTACATTATGATTGTGGGAATAATAAGAGCTATACTTTATATTAATGATTGCGTATAAATCCTTAAATTTATATATCATACACAATACACAGACTTTAACAATAAATATTCCAGAAAAAAATCAATTATACTATTTTATAATAATATGAAGCATACAAATACTTTCGTCCTTCATTATACATTCGTAAATTCTCTATTTCTTCCAGCAATTGTATGTATATGTTATACATTCTTCCAAAAGCATTGTAGTAAAATAAAAATTGACATATGTCACATTTTATATCAGGTCTATAACTTTTTATTCTCAATTCCAAAAGCATAGCAAGTAATAATAACAATACAAATTAGTACACTACATATTGTACAGTCAGTTATTTGACTAAAATAAAAATAACTGTGTCATTCCTAAACTTTTTTCGAAGTCAGTATAGTAAAATATGTAATAAAATTAAATGAAGTTTTTATTTCATTTTGGAGCCAGAAATGTTTGTACAAAATACTTCACGAGTAACTTATTTCTTTCTCAAATAATTGTAAATAAGTAATAAGATAAAATTATTTGAAAAACTGTCAAAACGTTTAGGTCCTGTATCATGGAAATTACGCGGGAAAGAAATTCGATCGCAGGTAAAAAGGGGCGTTCCTCGACCACAGTTCTTTGAAGAACCTGTATAAACGTATATACATACTCCCATACTCGAGCGTCATATACCAAGCGAAACACAAACACAAACGCGTGTACGCACACATACACGCTCCTGAGTATATATCGATTTATATGCAGTGTAATACCCGGTTACGTTTTCTAACGTTTTCAGGGAAACGGTCGTTTGTTCGTGCGCGAAACCAAGCAATCATAGAGAAATCGGAGAAAAATCGCGTCAAAGGAAAGGCCATATTCGATGGCTATTTCGCTTTACAGTCCCAGCATCGGATGGAAATCGATCGAGAGTTTGAAAGTGCAATGTTGCGCCGCGGTAGCGGCGGCGGCACCCAACAACAATTGTAACACCTGAAAATTCGCGCGAAAACTATTCGCCGGGTATAGACGGTGAATCAACACTCGGACTGATGCTATCGCTTACCATATCTCTCAAGTAACAGGCAGGCTCGTTAAACACAGAAATAAGTCGGCCACGTTATATTCACACGCGTCTCATTCAAATCCCTCGCTCGCGTTCACTTTTCATCCCCCCGAAACTAAACAATCATGGCTGCGGCGTCGCTCGAAAATACATAATGAATCAAACTCAACACTTCTTTATCGACACACTTTGCTGTATTGCGATATGGGGAAAATTTGTAAGAATTTATTTGTGATTCAATGTGAACAGTGCCGATTATGAAAACGAATATATTCTACGGCATCGTTCTTCCAGCAACTTGATTAACTTATAGAAGCTTTCCGGTTACTAATGCGACATCTATCTTTTAAAGAAGCTTTCGTTCAATTCTTACAATGGCGGCTTGCTCTGATTAAAAGAAATCGAATAAAGTACCATTCCGCGAATGTGTTATTTACAATATTACATATAAACGAAAATAAAATTTAATGTACTATTATTAGGAGACAGCTTTCTTATTTAAGTTGGAATAAATATTTTAGATCACGATCTTGAATTTTGTAGAATAAAGTACATATTGAGCATAATGCGACGATCTAACTGATGAACATACTTTGTAGGAACAAATAAAAATAATTAGACCATGAATTTTATGCATTGATAGCGTAGATGAGTGTTGAAAAATCATTACAGTAAATTGAAAGAGTTTAATGAAATTATTATGTTAAGTGTAACTCAATAAAACTGTTACTACAGTGGATAAATTTTTGTTTCATTCCAATTTTTGTAAATTAAGAAAAATTGATATTTGTATAAACATACATCCCCTAGTAATAAGAAACATTTATTTTTGAGAAATGGTTTTAGTACGCCTCAAAAAATCAGTGTATAAAAATCTGTTATTGTGTATTTACGAATCCTGAAAGTATATAGAAAAATCACGAAGCCCAAAAAACTTGTGAAGGCACGATTTCTATACAAAAATAGCAATAAATATTTAAGACTTTTATTGAATTTGCGTGTAGCTATTTACATCGTTATATCATAATTTCTTTTCAATATTATATCATTGTAAGAATAGCGAATAATAATTTTATATTATTTATAAAATCATCTTATACCGTATGCTCTATTAATCATGATTAGTTCAATATTTACAATATGTATTAGAAAAAGCCAAGTTGTACATCGACTATGTACAGCAGAGTGGCATGTGTATAAATTGTAATTGTTATTTAATTAGCACTTACGAATTATCTATATAACACAATTTTTGTATACTTGCTTCGACTTCTACTACATTTTATGTGTTATTTCATTCAAAACATGAGAAATCACATCGTGTTATGTAAGTTTCTGCGCTGTATAGATGGTAATGTTTAATTGCAAAAAAAAGAGAAAATTATATATGGTGTTTATTATCTCTAAATTCCACGTGTAGCATTTTTTGTTATCTAAAGACTTTTCGTTTTAATTAGGAAAGGCTTCAATTTCAAAGTTATTTTCATATAAGCATAGGTATGCGAAAGAATCGAAATTTCGTAAGCTTCAAGTAAACAACTAAAGTGATGCTTCTTTTGTACTTTAATCACTAATCTACGAATTGTAACTATGCATCTATAAAAATCTATTACAATTTACAAAATCAAAAACATTTTACACCATTAAAACAGCGATGATAATTAAATTCGATTAACTTTTTACATATAATAATAATAATAATAAAAAATGTATAAAGTCTGAATGAGACAAACGTTTTAGTGCGTGTCAAGGAAAAAACTACCAGCAGCAATTCATCTTGGAGTGCATTCGCCTTGTATAGTATACGCGGAAGTAAAAATTTTGTAACGAAATTTATTATACATGTAACCGTAGTCACAAGATGTTCACTACTTGTTTCTGTAGTAAACATCACTATTTCCGAGTTAGAAGTAAAGAATGTAGTGGTCAAACACCGTTCGATGTTGTGGAATTTTGAACCGGTGGCCTCAATAGATCATGGTATTGCAGCAAAGCTTCGCGTAAAGATCTTGAAACTTGACCCGATGCGGTAGCAATTGTACATTCTACTAAACAGGGATATAATCCAATCAGTTGTTCCCATACTGACTTTTCAACTGAAAAATGAAATTCAAAATTTTAAGTATAATACTGAGTTAATTGCAAATGTATTAAAATGAAAAGTTTAACCCTCTACGCTACGTCACTTCTTGTTGGCTCAATAAACTACCTATATGTATCTACTCCAAATTTCTACTTCAAACTTTAGCAGAATAAAAGTTATTACAAAACAAAATTTTGGAGGTTAGTACAACTCCACGTGTGATTTTGCGAATTCAACACAAAGGATAAACAAATAATGAAATATTCTTATTAGTAAAATTATGTTTTTCTTCGTATTTTAAGTTACAGTTACCTTTATTTGGAGGCGCTTTTTTTAGCGACACAACAAGTGTTGCAACTGCTTTCAGGACAAATGAAATTTCGGACAATCTGTACCTAGAAAAGGTTTATATAATAAGTACTCACAAATGAATAAAAATTCATCGCACTTTATAAAGAGGCTTATGCAGTTATGTAATATTGTTAGGTATATCGATTGGAAGTCGGTAGTAACATTATTTGTCGTTAAAAAAAAACGAAACTATTACCTAGGTAATGGACATTTTCCACTTCGTCTTTCATTTTCTATATATCGTCGTAAAACTTCTTGAAACCTATGAAGGAGAGCAGTGACTGCCAATCTTCCAGCTACGCCTCCTTCGTCGTTTTCGGGATTTTTTGATGTGTCGTGTTCCGATTCGTTATTTAATCCGTCCAAAAGGGAAAACTGTAGCAGTGTTTCGAAACAGGTTTTCGCGAACTCCTCCCTCAATTTCGTTTCGCTGCCATTTTCTGGACAGAAAATGGAAAACAATATTACAACCAGATTATTTTAAGCATAGAAACATTGAACTGCTTACCCATATTCGTTGTGGTCGCCGAATGTATAGAACCTTTATTCAAAAGCATCACCACGCGTAAAATAAATTGATGAGGTATGTGTTGAGAATGCGGCAGAACTTCATCTCGTAAAAGTTCCATCACTTGACAGTCTACAGCTTCATCCGCTTGAATTTCTTCGACGCCTCGTTCCACGTTCAATACGCTATATGATGGACAGAAACATCGGACATTTCAACGAAAATCAATAGCTTTTCTAAATGGACGATAACGATAACATTTTCTTCTTTTTAAAGTCACCTTTTCGGGAACAAAAAGTCATCCAAGGTACTCGCAAGTTCGGGCCACATATTCTGAAACTGTTCGGGAGATTTTCTGGCCAGGGGCAAGCCCGTGTGCAAAACAGCAAGCAAACTAGTAACAGCTAATTTCCATGTTGTCGGTGACGGACAGGCATATTTCATCGACAAAGGCACGTGCAACGCTTCTATAATGTGCTTCAACACTTGCCCTTCTATCACAGCTATTTCATGGGCTGTTTTTTGATACAACGTTACGACCATCGATAAGGCTTTCTCTCCGAAAGGAACGTAGTTCATGGTGACCCAATCAGTCTGAATAAATGAGAAACACTAAGCAACAAATCGCTCGGTAAAGATAACGATCGAGTGCTCGAAGTATAAATACGCACAGATACACCTCTAACTTGGGAAATGTGTTTCGTTGGTATTTTACCATACGTGGGCGCTTCACATGCCAATTTCGAGAAGCTCAGAAGCTGGAGGAAGATCAGGACGATCATTGTTCGCAAATTGTCAGGTCCGTTTAGAGCCTCCTGTCGGGCAGGTAATAAAGTTCATTTAAACTGGTTGTAGATAATTCAAAGAACGCTGAAGATCACACACACCTTTTGTAAGAGCTCCATCGAATGAAGCACGCCATCCTGTAAATGGGTAAGGACGACATCTGGCATTGTTGGTAAAATATACGGCGTTGACTCACCGTGTACCGGGACTGCAACTGCATTTTTCAATACTATGCAAAGTTTCTGTAAGTCTGGACCAGTGAATCTAAACAAACGACGTAAGAGAAATTGTAGTCGACTTCTGGCTGCAAATGAAATCTACTGTAAATCTAACATATTAGGGAAAATTGTATCACGTGTCCCTGAAATATGTTAGGAAATACTGGATGACAAATACATACTGGATATAAAACTTTGCCCTATACTGCGTCCGCAAATCTTACTGGATGAAATGATTCAATGACTTTGAAAGGATTTATAAACATACTTGTTTCTGATGTGTTGAAAAACAGCTGGGAATATGTGAACCAATGCTGTTAAAAATGCTTGAGACGGTATATAAGGTTCTGCTTCGCCTTCCTGCGGCGGTGTTGTACTTTCCATTCCAATATTAAGCCACACACGCCACGCAACGACCCACAATGCTTCTGAGTCGTTCGACTGGATCACTTCGTTATTGTCGCTTCCTTTTTGAAGATATAAAATCTCTTGGAACGATTTCAAGGCTGCCAACGATACCTATTGACATAGATCACGTATAAATTATTTAAGATTACGCATTATTCTGCTCTGACGGGGACAAACATTTTTCACTGTACCTCATTGTTTTTACTGAGCGCAGAATTTTCTATGAATTCAAGTAAAAGAGACCAAGCTCTAGGGAAATCGCCCAACATTTGTAAAAGTTGACGTTTTGTATTAAAAACTCTTCCAACGCCACTCAATGTCAATACCTGTAAAATGATCGTCTATAAGGCCTGTTCCTTCATTTAATATCGGTTAAAAAGTTTTTTCTTATTTATTAATAAAATACTTCAAAGCAGAAATAAATCAAATATTCTTCTCTAATAGTTATTGGACTGCAGATTTTATGCATTTATAACATAAAGAAGTATGTGAAATGCAATAGAAAACAGAACTTGCATCAGGTTTAATAGATGTTTTATTTTATTCTTAACCCGATAAACAACTTTAGGGAAAAAAGAAGTTTCTGTTTTTAACCCCGTCTTTATAAATTGTTTCGTAAAATGTTATTTGGCATAAATATAATACGCAATATAAATAGAAATTATTACCTGTGTTTCTGCCCATTGCTTCTGCGCTGTGTTTCTACTATGATGTATGAGAATGTTTCCGCTAGTATCTACCTTTTCACTGCTAGCAGAATTAGATAAACTTCTTACTTTATCTAGTAATGGAAAGAGAACCTGCCAAAGCACGGCCTGCCATGTTGGCTGGTGCAACAGACTACCATGTGCGGATATTGTCGAAAATAAAGTTTGACTGGCTGATTTGCGTACTGCAGGCCGAGGATCCACGCACAAATCCCCTGAAAATATAACAGTATCACGTGCTACCTACCATTTAAAATCATTACTATAGTGTTAATTATAATTACAATTCGTTGTAATTACAACAAGTTGCTGTATTGAGTTTGATAATGTAGATCATGGCTACGATACAAAAGTAATGCATTACCTAATCTCGTGTATAGGCACATCCAAAGTTTATCAAACGCCGGCATGTTTGTTGTACCAGGAAAATCCGGAAATACAGAGGACGAATCTCCTTTCAGTGAAACACAGAGTTTTTCTTGATTTTGATAAAAATAATCGCTTATATTCCACTGAAAAGGCGAACACAATGATGTCAACGAACTAACTACATTTATATATTAAATACACATAATTTACTGATCCGTTTATCTACTTCAACCAATTGTATATTATACACGATAGAAGAAAAAAAAACTGTTCATTTTAATAATGCGTTCATAATTAATTGTAATTGCCTGATTGCCTTGATTGATCTTAATTTTCATTTGTTCAAGGTATTTTCGCTTGGACTTTAATAACTTTAGGCGCTTCTAAGTCTTCTACAACTGAACGTATGTGTCTTTTAAACATGATTTCTTGCCCTGATATATTCCAAAGGAATTCCACCTGCCTGTAATCGCGCAACACACCTTCATTTCCTATGTCTCTTGTAAGATTAAAAAGAATTGTACAAGCAATGCTACGCATAGAATCAAAATTCAAGCATCAGAGATTTTAATAAAATGTAAATCGGTTCTTACCATTAATCCGACAGCAGTAAGTGAAATATTTAATTCTTGAGTTTGCGAACCAAACTTGGCAGCTGTGTCGACGCAAAGTGGAAGACACCGCCAAGGCATCACTGGCAGAAAATCAGTTACTACCAATTGTAAGCACTGAAAAGCTATTCTAACTAAAGCTTCCCTGTAAAATGTTATTAAGAGACCACATTAATTAACAATATCGAGCTATATATACGTGTTTAAATATTGTGATATTTACCCATGGTGATCAGACACTGCTCCAATGATACCAAGTACCAATGGCCAACCATGATATAATGTCTCTCCTGCTCCATGTAGAACTTGTAAAACACACTCCAATTGACGTTGTCTCACATCACCATGACGTACCGATGATAACTCGGATAATGGTCCCAAAAGTAAGGTCTGCAACTTCTGTGTTGAAACAAGGAATAGCATTTGTAGTAACAGATCCTGTTGTATACACTTTTTTTTTCATTTTACAAAGTGCCATATAGATGAACATACTTGGTTATCGCGTAAAGGTTGGGGATATTTGTGCTGTAGTGCCATTTTGACAAGGTACGTAATAGCTTCCACTCCCCATTCTCTCATACGAATGTGCGGATGTTGACAAACTTCCAACAAATGATTCGTTAATGGCCTCCATAGAACTTCCACTCGAGGCAAATTCACTAAACCAGTTTCCAAAAGTTTCGCCACAGCAAACAACGATGGTTCCTAATAGGCATACAAGTTGTATGTAAGCAGCTTCGCATTTCAACTTAAAAAAAAGCTGTCTATTATAAATATCCGGAAATTTACCCTATTGGAGTAAGCCAACTCCATGGCTTCGTGGCTTAGTTTGCAAAGTGCATCTATTAGGTGATGTAAAGCTACATCGTCTAAATGTTGGCTGCTTTCGAACAATCTGCTAAGCATGGCGCTAAGTACAGGCAAATCCGCCATTACTGCATTCGTAAGTACTGCATTTGGATCAGCAGCAGTCCTACCAGCTTTCAAGGATCCTCCCGTGGAAGGTTTTAAACCCAGTATCCAAACAAGATGTTGTAATGTTGTAAGCACCAAGTGCCACGCACCACCGAGTATACTACCGTGGCAATGGGCAAGTGACAATAATGCACGCATGCATTGTAAATTCTTTGCTGTTAACATCACAGGCCCCTGGTGTGCACCTACATAAGCATAATTTTACAGAATGCGTAAAGTGTTAATGAGTATTCAGAGATGCATCGAATGATTGAATTAGTTCCTTTTTAAACGAAGATATTAGTACCATATGAGAACATCTTAACCTGAAGTGACACAGTAGTAAAAAATTAATATAATGAATAAATGATTAGTTAAATTTGTAAATTCTTTCAAATAAATGTCACGGAATCTCAGTTAAAATTACATGACAGATTAAGATCATTTCTTAGGAGAAAAATGTGTCGAATTAACATAAGAGATGGATGAGGGTTAATACAAAAGGCCACTTGATACAAAATAACTTTCAACGAACGAAAGCTTTCATACTTAATTTAGTATTACAGGTATAAATACCTAGGCTTTCGTTTTTATTTGGAGTTATTTTAATTTTCAGTTATATTTACGTACCAACTGGCAGAGATGCGGTAGGTAGCGGAGTACCAACAGCTACTACCTGCTGTCGATAGTCCGGTTCTCCCATAGTCAAATTGTACTGAGAGGATTCTTGTTGTCTTGCACTTGGTATACCTTGAGGAGCATTGTACAATACTGTCAACGCATAGTGAGGAGGCAACGAAGCTTTGCATATTGCCGTAATGAACGCGTCGCGGGGAGTCTGTAGCTCTAATTGTCCACACAGAGATGCGAATGTTTGAATAGCTTTTAACACGTTTTCTGTCGCAGATTCGTCGGTGCTGATAATTATGATAAAACAATAATTATTTTTCTATATAAATAGCTGTAAAATAATCATTGCAAGCAGCAGGGCTTTTTTTTTTTACCTGGCATCTATAAGAGGACTTAATGCCGCTAGTAAACCGCACCAACTTGAATTAATGAGTTGAGTATGAAGTTTTCGTTCAGATTCAGTCGGTTTATACGTTTGATTTCCAGTCACAGCTTCGCCAGACCCATTAATTGCAAACGCGATGGATCGTATAATATCCAGTAAACATGCATAAGCTATACTGATTCCATAGCCAATTGGTATTTGTGGCGGTTCGACTTTATCAAGCATGTCCAAACTATAAATTATTTTCAGTAGAAATGTTACTGTAATCGAATTAACATCCGTGCGAAATATTGTAAGCAGCGACGGTATACTTACTAGGTGGATTTAGCTTGACCACTTGTGAACGTCGCAACTACCGGCAACCAAATACCGCGGGAATAAAAACCAGGTTGTGGTGAGACGCCAGGACCAATTGGCATTCCCGTGAATAGGGGGGATGCAGTATTTTGTGGTATTGTCGTACCTGACACTGTATTATAAACGTGTTAATGTCTCGTCGTTTAACGTTGTATCGTTATCTAATAAAACAAACTTTACCCATATTAGTCTGATTCATCATTTGCGGATTAACAAAAAGACTATGAACATAGGCTCCCAAACTATTGACAATATCTTGAAAGATATTGGTCGCATGAGGCTTTAAATCGTAACATTCGCAAAAATTTGTAAGTAGATCAGCTTGCACTGTCATCTTATGTAAAACCTCCAATGCTAATGCTCTCTGCCAAGTTGGCTTATCAGGATCCAAAAATTTAACAATTAAAGATAAGAATATTTCACATTCTGTTACCTAAAAGCATACAAATATAATAATATGTATTTGTTTAATTCTATAAGATATGTTTATACTGTGTGATATTGAATTATATTATTTACCAGAAGACAATGATATTTCTGTATTAATATAGAAACAACTCTAAGAAGTCTCATGCTAATAGGAAAATAAGGCTTATCCAAAGGCGTGGCTTGTTGCAACGCCGCCGGAACGGAATTACGATATTTGATATTCGGTGAGAACAGTTTAATTACGAGGGCACAAACCCTTTCTTTTAACAGAAAGCTGAATTCTGGATGCTGAAAAGAACAACAAATTGAAAATTTATAGTTCACAGTTGACTTATTTATATGTAATGTAAATACCTTAAAAAATACCGAGGAAAAATTTGTTAGAACGGATTCTAACAATTCCAAACCGAATGTACGTGTCATTTCGGTAATTCCAATTAACCAGTAAGGTTGATCTGCATTCACCAATTGAACTAAATCCTAGGAAAATAAAATGTATTTTAATCGTTTCATTTTATAAATCAATTTAATGGAAAATAGAAATGCAAATACTTGAAACATTAAATATGCATCAGCAGCACATGGCCCTAAACCTTTGGGTGCCTGATTAGTAGGAATTTTCAGCTCTTCCAAATTTATATCATCTGAATCTTCGTTATCAGCACTTTGTTCATCTTCTGCAACAACACGTTCAAATACCAATGAGACCAGCTGTCGCACAGTGGCTCCTGCCGTGTTGATTGTTGTACTATCTTTTGTAAAATGTAAACGAAAGCAAAGGACAAGATTCTGAAAATTAAATCGCTTGATAAACTTATTCCTATAACACAAGTTTTAATTTAATGCATATTATTGATTATTACCCTTGCAAGTGTTTCACCATGAACAATTGTATTACTTGTGAGTAACAATGTCACAGTTTGCAAAACTTTAACTTCTTCTGTTCCCGATTCCATCAACATCCATAATGTGTCTGTGATGTAACGAGCACCTTTCTGATCAACAGCTTGTTGTGTAATTAACCTTTGCATTATGGTTAAACAAAACTAGAACAGTATAAGGATATACACTTAAAACCAAGAGAATAAATTACAATAATTACAATTAGGGAGAAGAATGTCTGTTCCTTGCATATGTACCTTAATAATTTTTACATCTTTACTTTCGCAGCCTTGAACCAAGGGGTACAAAATTTGATTTACAATATAATAAATGGGGGCACCTGAAGCGTTTGCAGTAGTTCTGATTTTTGTGATTCCCTCTTCGCATGACTGTAATGGAAACCATATAAATAAATAACAATTATTTATCATGATTTTTATAAGATTTATCCATATGATCTTTTTTAAAAACTGGTTCTATTTTTATATTCAAAAAACCATAAAAGCAATGGGAGCATCTTGATTCTCTGTTAGAGATCATTTTAAATGTGAATTTACCAAAAAATACATTTAAGGATGGTGAACTAACCTAACATTTTCATTTAACATTACATTAAAATAAACATTGAATTATTACGGAGATTAATAATAACAACATACTTCCTTAATCTGTGGATACTTCTTCTTAGTCTCAGAGGCAAGAGCTTTCAAATCAACTTGCAACGACTCCAAAAATTTGGAAGTATTTTCCGGGTTAGCTCCGACAGCTGCGCTCGCCATCGTATTACGATCCTTTTTTTACGAGCTCACCATAAAAATCTATCTCATCATAAGCTATAAACAGCTCTTTGACGAACGCATACTTTTGTAATACCATTCGTATCTAACCGACAGTAGGTGAGTTGGCACGTCCCATGCCGATTATCAGAAATGACAATGGACAGGTGACAATCTGTCGAATTTATCCTTAAACATTCTCGAACTTACATCATTTTAAAGACATAAATTGCAATAATCCCTTGAGGATGTTTCTGACAATTGTGTTAAAGCTCTTTAAGAATCATGTTGTCCCACGATTATCAATTATTTGCATTTTTATCGCAACACGTTCAAGTAAATAATAAACCGTGGCATGCAATGGCGCTGATAACTCATATGTCGAAATCGTGCTCTGACATCGAACATAACTCATTATACACGTAGTATGGAAACTAATACGATAACCCAAGGATACGTGATACGTTGCACTCTGGAGGCCAAAATATTGGGTTCGTGAGAAAATAATATTATTTTTCAATACTAGAGATTAATTAGATTTCAAATCTAGAATTCAATACTAGAATTTAGAATACCTAACATCCAGTTTTCAAACGGTTCTAAATAATGTTTATTTAAAAGTATTGCGGATTTTTGCTACGTAATTGAAAATGGTCCAAATAAACCGGTAGTGTCATCTACCATAAAATGTTCATGTTAGTAGTCACATAGCACAACCGATGTATCTATTCGCTTGAGCATTTTACCGCAGATGACGCCACTGATCTTTTAGACTATTTCCGGTTCATATCAGTTCATATAAAAAAATCATTTTGTATCTTTAAAATTAATAATACATTCCCTTAGTTCTATATTGATCGTCAACACGTTTTCTGTATTTGTATCACTCAATAACAATTTCTGCTCGTTGCATTTTTAATTAATATTCAAGTTTGTATTAATATTAATATTCATATTGTTTGACCTGGTCATTTTTTCGAACTCTCGTGTTTAAAGAGATAAGAGAGATAAAAAGTGATGGAGGGCTAGAAGTAGCGACAAATTGTTAAACGGATACGATAAACCGAGCTACTATCGGAATCCCATTTAGTATATATATTTCAATCGTTGAGTGTATCCTCGCGAGCAAACTCGGCAAAAAGTGACGGAAAAGAAGGTCCTCCAGCACTTGGTAAATTTATTTCAAGTACTGAAATAAATATTAAATCGAATATTAATTTCATATAAATTGCAGTAATTCCCGATACCATTTGATAGGAGGCCCTCCCCCTTCACCCCTTTTTCCCCTAGCGGAAACTGAATTTGCTCGTGAGTACCAACCTAATATGTACCCTCGCGAACAAACTCGGCTTCCGCTAGGGGAAAAGGTGACGTAAAGAAGGGCCTCCTACTATGCTCCTACCTCTTGGTATTTAGAAATTTTTGTCAAATTAACATTCGATTTAATATTTATTTCAGTACCTGGAATAAATTTACCATGTGGTAAGAGACTTTTCTTCTACGCTGCTTTTTCCCCTAGTGGAAGCCGAGTTTGCTCGTGGGGTCGTTCTGTACAACGGTCGGCAACGTTCATAGTATACTTGTTGCTCACACGCGGCTGAGAGCTGAGAGTTTAGTTTGGCGGTTGGTCGAGGAGGGAAGAAAGGGGATAGGTGACGGCCCGTCCAAGGGTGTTCTTCCTCTTACGTTTTCGTTTGACTTCGCGAGCTTTCCGCAACCTGGTGAGCGCGTCCCGATCCAATTAGCATATGCCATTTCCTAGCGGGAATTTCGTTTCGCTGATCGAATAAAGGTAATTACATGACACTACATATACATATATATAGACACGTTTCAATGAACCAGCGATCCATCGTTCGGAGTTTCGATGCTGACCAAAAAACGACTGGATCCCCAGCGAAAACTTGACACATCGTTTTTCATTTTTTTTTTCGTTTCATATTAATGCGAGAGACCGCCGTTCTAACCTAAATTCTAATTTCTGTCATGGAACGTAACCCGCGGGGGATGGGGGTAAGGAGGGCGACAACCACGGGGTCTCCTTCTCTTTTTGACAGCTAAAAATACGGTTTTTGACGGAGCGTCCGCGAGATCGAACACCTCGACTATTACGGCCACGATACACCGCGCACGCATTTTAAATCGTTTACGTAGCATTCCTCGCGGGAAATATGCGTTCCGGTTCTCGCCGAATTGTACATCTATTCGAGGACCACGATTAATTATGCCCGTGTCGCCCGCGTTAATCTTCATTAACTAGCGAACGTGCCTCGTTGTTTATACCGCGATACTTCTGCTTTGCACATATATGGTAGTACTTAAATCACGATGGATTTAATATGCATGCAGCTTGAAACCGAGGATACCACGGTGTGATTTTTCTTTCGTTTGTAACGCTGGAATACGTTCGCGGCTAACTGAAGGTATTTTTATGTGCATTTTTATCTTTTATATAGTTTCATTGTTAACGTTTATCAAATTATTTTTTATTAATGTGCGAGGAAAAGTAGTAGTGAACAATCGACGACGTTTTAAAAATGACTGATTAGCAGACTGCTGATTGTATGCATTTCTTGCAGATGCAACTGAATGGAACACAAAAAATAGAAACTATTATATGCAGCTTGCTGTAAACATTGTCTTCTTCCTTATTTAGTGAAACTCTTCGTTGTAATAACAAGTCTTCAATTTTTTGTTGCTATTAAGTTCTCTATGAAAATTTGAATTTGCACAAATATTCACAGTCTACTAAAAATTTTAAATGTAACAGTGGTAGAATTTACAGACTTTATTTTATAAAATTCATTAAGAAAATATTAATTTTCTTTTGATGGTAGGATAACACTGTGACAAAATTACGGATACATTAATCTTACAATTAGAGCAGGGTGTAATTTTAGTTCATGTTATATTTACTATTACAAAAACAGTCTCCTTCCTGAAAATAGAATTAATCACTATTTAAATTTAGATCGATTGCCTAGTGAGGTTGATCACAATAATCTTCTATCAATCTTATCTATGTAATTGATATCTGTGTTGATCCAAATTCAACATTCATATTTTTATAAATAGAATCTCTATGATATTTGCAGAAGTATCTGGTATGAAATGTTTTATTGCTAGAAAAGCTAGTCATACTGTTCTCTGTCCTTTGAAAATTATTTTTATACAACATATATATTTTAGATTAATTTTGAGGACAGTAGGCATTAATATTGAAGATCATTTTTGTAAAGTAAAAAGCTGCCTTGTTTGTATTATTTGTTATGGATCTTAAAAGTCATTGGTTATATATAAACTCATTTAAGTCAAATATAAAAATCAATTATGTTGGCATACGTAAATATTTTGTTTCCATAAATAATTCATGAATATAATTGATAATTTTCCCCAGTAAGCAATATAATAACACTTGTAGCTATAAATAGATTCATTATCACTATAATTATTGCATTGATAAGTACTTCCTATTTGACATAATGTTCTGTTATCCACTGTGTGATACAATTATTTTCAAATACTTCCTAGTACAGTGTAATACCTGGTACAAATTTAGTTAGGTGCAATAGTTAATAGCCATGCGTAAGTAGTACATTAATAGATGAACAAAACCTGCAAAAATTATGTTTCGAAATGTACAAGTACAACTACCTAAATTAAAATGTATTTGTTTTAGCTTGCAGGAAATTCAATATGTCGCATCATTTTGTCACAGTTTGTGTAGTGTGCGTTTTATGCACCACGCATACTCCTTGCTCAGCACACACTGAACTCTCGAGCATGAAACAGACAACTCGTGATTATGTGAACTCTGAACATGTACTGGGTCCTAATGAACAGTTACAGCCATTGTGGTGGTCGCTAATTAAATTTAAAGAATCGCAAGCAAAGGATAATAGAAAAGAAAATTTACATAATTTAGGCACCTATAAGAATAGTGCTGTTAAATTTTCTAGTAATGTATCAAACAACAATAATGGTAATAAAATGTCAACACTGTTGATGCCGTCGGCCGTAGACGAAACTCGTACAAAGAGAAAAACCCTGCAGAGTATGAAAGTTAATAAAAATGTTCAAGATACTTATGTTCCAGTGATAGATGAACATTTTACAACTGTAAAATACTTAGAAATAATAGAGAGATTAGGACAGATTGAAATAAGTCACAATGGGGAATTAAAATCTGTACAATCTACAAAAGATTCGAATTCTATCAACGGAATCAGGAGGAAAAGGAATGTAGATATTATAGATGAAAAGTACTTCATGAGGAAAATTTTCGAAACTTACGGAGATGGTACTAGCTTGACAATGGAAGGTTTCGAGAAGTTATTAAGGAAACTAGGATTACTAAGATTACTTACAGATATATCTAGATTGGAGGATCCTAATATTGTTACTAGTCATGAAAATCCATTAGGTGAGTTTTTATCTTCATTGTACGATTGCTTAAGACATTTTCCTAATTTAACAGCAGTTATACTATCTTTATTAGAATCAGGTCTGTAGTGGATCATGTATGTGAGAGATAAAATATATTTCAATATGTGACACACAACTGATATCCAGTATATTACTTTTAATTATCAATTAACAACCCATCAATCATAATAAATCTGCTCTAATACATATGTCTGCATATCTTCTTTAATCGCACATTTTGAATTGATTTAATGCCAGAATCGTCTTAATGATAATAATCTAGCTTAATTTGTAGGTTCAAACTCCTATTGACCTATTAAATTACTTATTGATTTCATTGAACTGCTATTCGGTTCTTCATTAAAATATGTTCATGGGTAGCTTATCGTGGGAAAAAAATAAGGGTAATAATGCTTGTCAAGGAATAAAGGCAATTTACTGTTACGAAAGGATAACTAGAATTTTATACTGGCCCTGTTTGTTGTACGAGATATGATATTAAATAATCATATCTTACGTAACCTTATCCTCTACAAAGATAGCTGGCATTCTTCTGTTATCAGTAACTTCATATTACATACAAAGTATTTAACAGCATTGAAACCATATCAAAATGCATCCGAGATGCATTCTGTGGCAATGTGATAATAAAACTTCCATTTCTCAAAAAATGATGAATATTAATTTTAGTATTCTTACAATCTTAATATATTGCAATTCAAATTCACCATCGACTAATTATATGAAAAAATACGATAGTTCGTAATAAAAATCTTATGTTACAGAGAAATCAAAGAATATACAAAATAATGGCCTAACAGAATACGAGAATGGAATTCGAAAAGAACGGGTAAGATTTGTTGTAATGATTCGGACATCACATTTTACTGTAGTATTGAACACGTTTTTCTTTCTAAGTCATTAAATGTTTCTCACACACGACTGTCCCACTATTTCAGTGCTTAAGTAGCAAAGAATTATTAAGTACTGTTGCGAGAGATATGCCCTACAATTCCATCACTAATAATAATACAAAATTACCAAGTTGGCTTTTCGAACGTGTGTGTCCAGCTCTTGTTTACCAATTAGTAGGTGAATCGAGTTCAGAAAGAAATGGCTGCATTCTTGTACCGGAGAATTATAAACCAGTAATAGTCACTAAATACCTTGGAGAGGATGTATCGCGTAACATGGTTCAAGGTAAGCAATATTTCAGCACAGATAGATTCTTTATTCTGGTGTTATTACGATACATTAAATATTATTTTCATCTGTTTCAGTGTGGGCCTATTCTATAATCAGTATTCTAATAATTAGTCTCTGTGGTTTATTCGGTGTAGCTGTCATACCTTTTATGGGTAAAGTATACTATCATCAATTACTACAGTTTTTGGTCGCTCTTGCTGTCGGAACATTATGCGGCGATGCTCTTATTCATTTGTTACCCCATGTAAGATTTTCTAACGAGAGTACAACAATAATTATACGTCGTTATAAGTAACAATAATTAAGAATAGACATTTATTGATAATTGTATATTTGTCCCAGGCAATGATGTCGCACGATCATAATCATGATCACGGTCACGATGAAAAAGATCACGTTGATATAGATCATAAGGAACAGCATAATTTGAATATGTTGAAGGGGCTAGTTTCAATGATGGGTCTTGTACTATTTTTTTTCACGGAGAAAGCCCTGACACTGGTAGCAGAATGGAGAAAACTTCGACAGCGTCGTAATAAAGTAAATAATATTATTTCAGTTTTTATGAAAATTAAGCACGAGTAATGATACATAAATAAATCATTGATTTTAGCTCCCATCGCGTGTTAGAGTAATGCGAGAGACGGATGGACCAAATAGCAACGTTGTCGGCGAGAAACTTTGCAAACACAAGTATTCATCATATCCTTATTGTTACGGTGAAATTAACACAGATGCTCAAGGTGAAATAGTATAATTATTTACTCTAGAATACTCGTTCATTGAATTCTATAGCTAGTACAATCTTGTGATATCTTTTACCACAGTTTTTAAACATTGTTGAATGTGATAATTGATCTATCTTAAAAAAAGGAACTGTAATTATATTCAGATAATCACCATAATCGTCAGCACAATAATCACGAGAGGCCTCCTGTCATCGAAGAAGAGAAACCATTGACATCGAACTGTAATTCAGTATCGAAAATAATGACAAATGACGTGGAAAAGAAACCCAATGAGGATTGGAGATTAGACGATTCGATTGTAAATACGAAGAAAAATACGGACGGTGCTGATATACCGTTAAACAAATCTGAAAGTTATACCGTTATTATACGCGAGCATGAAACGAAACACCATGGTCACACTCATTCCCACGGTATAATTTAATTTTTCAAGCTGACTTGATTACTTATACATGAAGCACGTTTATTAAGCGATTTAACTCTTAAATTTCCTTGACTAGGTCACGTCCATTCTGCTCCAGAATCGATGTCGAGCGTTGCTTGGATGGTGGTTATGGGCGATGGTTTGCATAATTTTACAGACGGTATGGCAATAGGTGCTGCGTTCTCAGCGAACATAGCGGGTGGTTTTTCAACGGCGATAGCTGTATTTTGCCACGAGTTACCTCATGAAATAGGTACATCACTTTCAAGATTTAAACTTAAATTTTCGTTTTTCTTTTTGTGATTTTCCTTGAAAACAATGAAAATATTTCGGATTACCGTCACGGACCCAGTTCCTGATCAGTTTAGTATATAAATATCATACAATCAGTTTATTATAATTTATGTTTGTTTCCCAAAAAATGACTAAAAAATTATTAACGATTTTGAAATTTATACGTAAAATTTGATAGCTCAGAGTGAGATACGGATATATGATTTAGGTGGTCAGAAATAGCTCTTACGTGATCGGGAATTGGGTCCACAACGGTATACTTTTACAAGATTAAAAATATTGTTCTGAGATTCGATCCAAATTTGTTTTCTTTTTTTTTTTTAATTAGGAGACTTCGCAGTTCTGTTGAAAGCGGGAATGAGCGCTAAGCAAGCTGTCTTTTACAATCTGTTATCTTCCATACTCTGCTTATTTGGTATGATATTCGGTGTGCTGTTGGGTAGCACTCCTGCTGTGAGCAGCTGGATGTTTGCAGCTGCTGCAGGAATGTTTATATATATAGCATTAGTAGATATGGTAAATGATATGTAATTTATTCTTCTATAATTATTCAGTCGGATTCAATGACAATTCGTAAAATGTGATATTTTCGTTTAGATTCCAGAATTATCTTCAAGTCATTCTGCGGAACGTAGTTCTCATTGGCAGTGTATTCTACAGGCGTTAGGGCTATCGTGTGGCCTTGGAATAATGTTAATTATAGCGCTCTATGAACAGGATCTTAAGAATATGTTCAGTGATTAAATTTACAAAGACTGACAACTTTTTTTTAAACAATGGTAAGCTTGCGATACTTCCTACAGACCTATCTCTATAGGTTGCTACCTGAGTCAATAAAACTTTAGTTGTGAGTTTTTACCGAAAAAAACCATTTACTTTTATTGCAATGTAAACATACTTACTTTTTCCTTCTTCGTATTGTCTAGCGTAAGATTTGCTGTTGACAGCAACACACACTTTGTTGTCGAGACGAAAAACTTAGAGGTACTGTAATGGAATAAATGCTAAATATGTTTGGCAACGTTTTATAACGTTACGAGTATTTCAGTCCACAAAAACAAAACGAAATAGGCAACTCGAAGAAACTTAGATAATGCAAATACAACGACAATACTTGAGGTATACTTATTAGAAATCGTATTCGAGAATTTCCGTTCACTTAAAGTAATTTAAAGAAAAAACAAGGATCGGGAGTAAAGTTCGAATACTTTACAATTTATTTGGACATTATGAAGATAGGTAAATATAGTTTATTCTTACTGAATAGTTTTTGATATTTTACTCACTAAGATCATATGAATTTGTGAAAATGTCATGCAGATCTCGATTGGCTGTAAATAAGTAACATTGCAAAGAAAACTTACAGATATAAATACAAAATCCATGAAACTATTATTTTAGTAGTATTGATTAAATCATCTAAAATTACATGCGGTTTTCTTTTTTAATTTTAATATTTTTCAAATATTATACACTCCTTTAATTTTGATAATTATGATGATTGTTCAAAATATAAATTAAAATCCGCATATATCCTTTGTTTATCAATTGCTTGGCATTCACAATTTATATGTGCTTGAAAGCAATCAGTGCCCAAGTTGAATTGTGATATATTTAATAACTGCATTCATTATTTCGATGCAATAATTTAGATACAATTTCAGATAAATACCTTATAACTGAAAATCCGTGTTGCATATAATGCTATCGTCAGAAGTATATGATTGAAATTATCAAAGTGCTCTATATATCTTTTAAGATAATTATAATTCAGGTAGATCGAAGAAACAAGTTAGTGGTATTAAATCGATAACAAATTATAGGAAACTACGTATTCATTGTTCATAATTGCATTTTAATGAGTTCACAAAAATGTTCGTCTTTAAATTTCCGGTGCTCCTTCAGTTAAGCTGTTTTAGTGTAATTACTTAGTATGTATTATGCACAGTCTTGAATTCGATTCTAGAAAGAAGTACATATGAAAATTTTTCTTTCATTAATTGATACAAACGAGAATGTTTATAAAATATATAAAATATTTACCGACGATACCGTACCGCGTCTTAACTTTACTTAACAACAGACACGCTTGTGCATAAAACAACTTGATCAAATATTGATCGAAATGAACAAAAATGGTACAAAAATATATTACACCGTTCGTAATAATTCGATAATATTAAAACTTTAAAAGTATTCTCATACTGCCACAGTAATTACCAGTTTTCTTTTATCGGTAATTGCTCATAATTCTAGGTACATATCTGCATGTCATGCCGTAATATACGATCGAAACTTAAAATCCAAATAACTGTAGCTATAAACCTAAACATTTTTAGCTGTACTTATATAAACTAGTGATAACTTTATCGTTAATCGTGACGAAGAAAAATGTTGTTCAAGAAGCATGTTGAAATTTTGCAAAAGATTGTGTTTTTCACGAGATTTATTTTCTCGATGTTGTGTACAAATCGTTTCGACCCGATTGCATTTACCATGGACATTGCTCGAATCACACTTAAATGTCCGTTGCAAATATGTATTACGTACTTTTTTTTATTACGTAAAAAAATGTACCATTTAAACAACCAAATTGTGGGGAGACCTCCTCATCTACTTATTGTAAGTTACTTATGACACTTATTTTGTTTGTATGTTAATATTAATGCTACGATCGATAACAATGTATTTTTTTACAGAAAATGTAAAAAATCGAAAAAAAGCGTTGTATTCTTGTAAGCGAACATTATTTCTAAAATTGTATCTTACATCGATACCGATGTAATTAACTAAATGATTTGCGCTTTTTGTAAAATTTCGAATGCTATGTATAAACATTAGTTTTTACATATTATATTACATGTTTACACATTATTATACTTCCTAAGTAGTTTTAATTTTACTTTAATGCAATAGCAAGCCGTACACTTGTTGGTTTTTATTTGAAGGAATATTTTACTGTTTCTAAGAAGAGATCAGTTGTCATTTGCTTTAATAAATATGTCTGTTAAATCGGCTTCCCCCTAATTCGTCGTAATATCCCCATTTGTCTACACTAAATTAGAACATTCGCGAAAATACTAAAAAAAATATAAGTTATTTTCTTAAACAATCTTAATCTAACATCACAAGTTTTGTATACATAAAACAAATAAGAATGCTACTAATCTATTTCCTTCTTATCAGAAATTTCCAACTAAAAATACTTTTTAATCAGTTTGCATTGATTTTCTTCAAGGGGATTGTTCCATCGTATAATACTAAGGAAAAAGCATAACACAAGGAGCCCAAGAGAAGAAGATAACGAATAATGATCTTTTTTATTCTTTCAAACAGAATAATAGAAGAATGTGAATGACATATTTACAGATGAAATGCTCAACAATAAATATACGCATACGAATTGCATAAAATTATAAACTACATAGTTAATATACTTTTTGTTGTTAGACAATATGCATCATCTGTTCAAAATATTCTTTTCCGCGTTTCAGAACACTTAATATACAATCGTAGTAAAACTTACAGACTTTTCAAGTATTTTCTTCTTATTATGTTATATGACTTCGTTCTGGTAATCCTAACAAAATGATGTAACAAGTATTAACATTATATTATTAGAGATCATAAGAAAATGTTTTGTCATACAGAAACAAGGTCGTCTTTATCGCTCATCTGTGCTGATAAACTGAACGCAGTGTCCGTGCTAGCTTCGCTATTTAAGCTTTCGTTAAACGCTGGCTTCATATGAGCAGCATCACTCATTTCCCTCATTAACCCAGCCATATCATCATCTGGATCGATTTCTTGCATTTCACCTACTACATCGATCTCCATAGACTGACTATCTGTTATTGACATTTCTGGCACTTCCGGTATGGTTTCTTTAAACTGGATTAAATAATCATTTATATACTGTTTATGTGATATATGTATACATGGTAATACTGTACTTATTTAAATGCTTACTTTCATGGACTCCAGTTTACATTCGGCTGGTAAATTCATATGGAACACGCAATTGGTATCGAAAATTACAGGCACTGGCTCATGACATTCTATATCTGCTCTAACTGCTCCGCAAGCTTTAAACAAAACTTGATGTTGATCCTGTCAATGCAATATCGTTTCTTTTGTTTAGTCTTATACTATTTTAATACTGTAAATTGATAATATAATCTTACTTTAAGAATATGTTTACGACAATGTTTTGCAGCAGGAAGAGTTCTTTCCCCACATTTCACTCCACCTTCCGTGAAGATACATTTTGATACACTTGGTATTTTTTGTGCAGGTCCATCCGTTGCCTGGAATAAATTCATCAACCATTCTCTTTAGTCGAAAAGAATTTTAATGGAAATCTTAACAACATAGTACATCCGTGCATTACCTGTGCCCTACGTTCTAATGATTTTCTATACAATATAGCCTCGACTCCACTTCGTCTATGATATCGATTTAAAGCTTTCAATTTTTCGTAAATATTTTTTTCTTTCGTAGCTTCTTTCGGTTGATCATGTATGCTACACAATGTTTCCTTCTCTTTCTTTAGACCGTGCAAATATTTCCGTCTTTTTTCTTTTAAAGTGTACTGTAGTCTTCTAAATTGATCAATATAAAGTGATTGAAGCCGAATCAATTTTTCCCTTGCAATGTATATCACCTCCTCGGCGGTGAAAATTCCTGCGTGCCTTAAAAAATTAATACTACTTATTTGATAGAATTGAGTTTCTTATCTTCGCATGAAGCAACTACAAAATCCAAGTCTGCAGTACTGAGAGTTTAAAGCTTTTGTTAAGCTACATTACTATTATGTAAAGGTTGTGTGTAAGGAAGAATTAAAAGTATTGGATAGATTTGCTCAAGCTAAAGCATGCTAGCTGATATTCTACAGAGTTACGTTTTTCATATAATAAGGTATTGTAAAACCTACAGTACAATCTTATCCTTACTTTAAGGGATCCTCTTGTGCGCTATATAAACTTTCATTATCACTATCATCCAGATAGCTTCCTCGTAAAGTATCACTCACTACTGTAGGTTCAACATCACTATCCGAAGAACTAGCATAGTCTAAGATATCACATCCACTTGCATTTACTCTGAATGCATCGACCTCAGCTAAAATTTCAAAGCACAGTTAAGGGCCAGAATTGAAAAGCTTTCTTATTTGTAGAGATCTTCAAAACATAAATATAATTTTGACCGAATCTAAACTTACTGAAAGGATCCAACGCTTTGATTTTTCCTTCTTCATCCTCTGTGTCTTCTGTGCTTGAGTCGGTTGGTTTAACATAGTGACTTAAGTTTAGTAATAGCATTTCAGGCGACTGTGGTAATGAATGCCTGGATGTTGATTTTATACGTGCTATCTGAGCTTTTCTAGTATGTTCAGTGCAATATCTGTTGAAAAGAAATAACTATGTGCAGTCCAAGGAAGATTATATTAAATGATTTATGTAAATCTGATCATTGCACATACGAAATATCTCTTCTGTCCAACTTTGGTGCTGCGTTTTGGCACTTTCTACCATTGGTATTATAAACAAAACCACATTGTTTGTAAGGTGCATTTGGATCCTCAAGAATATGTTTGATGCAGTAATTGTATCCTTCCAGACAAGACTGCGTACATTCATAGGATGCGTATAGACAAGCATGTGTTTGCTTTGATTTTTTTGTGACTACTGTAGTCACAGGCATTGTTTTTGGGATACGAAACATACCTTGTCTGTGTAAAAAATAAAAATTATATAGTAAGAAATAAAAGTTTTATAGCAATTAATCGTGAAAAGGACGGAACATTGACTTTTAAGAAAATAGCAATAGCCATAGCTACGTTCAAATTGATTTATTTATAATATCTTTCATGTTTTTTCAGAAAATTTAAGAGACGAAATATCTAAATATATACAATAAAATACAAAACAAAAGCTTTTTGAACACATGTATTCCCTTAATATAAAACTTTAAAAATATATCGAATGAGTTCTATAACTTCAAATTTACCGCGAGAACTTACATCGGAAATCAAACCAATTGCATTAACGTTCTAAATATCTTCATGTTAACATGTATTGAATACTTGTAAAATTTTCATTCAATATTACACATTGTACAGATGCAAATTTTCAATCGATTAAAAGAAAAACAAATATCAAAAAACTGATATTTGTAACAAGTGGTAGTCGATCGCCATTTTGTATGTGGGATGTTGAATGAAGTTTCATTGATGTATGGACGAATTTCGAAAGAATGAGGCGGACATGTGATTGGTTTTTGTGAAAAATCGGCGTAAAACGGAACGAGCAGGACTTGGGGCAGCCGCAGAGCATAATTTATTTTTTTTTAGAAACTTACCGTGATCTTTTACATCAATTCTTCCGAGACGAAAAAGACAGTGCCAACCGTTCACGCCTGTCACCGTCAACGTTCTTCTGGAAACTTCAGGGGAAAAAGATAACTCGGTGAAGCGTAAAGTAGCGGCGACCGTGCCGTAAGTTGGAAATTGTATGGGAACAAAATAATGAATACTCGATAATAAAGCACGGGGTCCTTTGTCAGGACCGAAATAACGAGACGCTACTACAGGAATAACATTGGCTGCGTGCACGTACTATACTAGTTGAACGAACGTTGCGTCACTTCCGGGAGTTTAAAGCTCAAAAGTTCCAATTCATAAACTACGTGATTCATACTTATCGGTAGATCAAAAAAAGTTCAGATAGGTTATGACGTTGGTTGTAAAGTGTTAAACGAGTTGGTTTTATTGCGTGACGCACGCGTGTTTACTGTTAACCAAACGCAACGTGATCATGAGGAAAGAATTTGCGATATTCGTTTCGAGACATACACGTTCGTTGCAGTAATCGTGTCAACATACAGTTAAATAGAACATTTTCTGCAACATAATAACAAATAGCATTCTATGGTTCTTCGTTGGAAAAGGATAAATTTTAATACTGCGTAAAACCAAAGCACACTAAGTATCTTTAATATCATTACATAAGATGCAGGGATAAATTTTATTACGTTATCACAGTTGATAGTATCTTCTGTGATTAACCTTGTTTTTTTGTAACCAACCTCATGGCCTGTCGAAAATTCATAAACGAAAGTTACTTTACATGATATAATAGACGAATAAATGATGCACGTAGATGACATTTCCGTGCAATAATCGACACATCACATCGTTGATCACTTTGCGTACCGAACTTTCTATATATACGAAATTCTGAATTATACTTAATGATAGTGATGCGCTACTCAAAGAGACAACTCTATGAACATATTACAACCACACAGAAATGTGGTTTCGTAACAAGATATTCGAACAAATAAAACGTGCACGAGAGCAGAACTGATCTAAACGGTATCAAAGAGTTACGTACGAGCCTCTGTAAATCACAACAATCTATTATCATAAATATACGTAAGCGTTGAAGCCTCTGAAGCATCTCTGAAGTTCATTTTTCATTTCCTGTACGATTCCGATGCAGTGCCGTGAAGTTGACCGCGTACCGGAATAATTCGACGAAAAAGAAAGCTTCTATGCCCGGTATTTAAAAGCTCGCATGCTAGCGTGAACAGCAAGTTACTTGACTAACAATTAAAAACCAGTAAACTGTTGTAACTATATGGTACGAGAATTATTAAAATAATTCGTGAAACAGTGACACGCCAGAGAAACAGAAATAAAGAATTTATTTACTTCTTTATAAACGCGCGATCATGATTCACTGTGAAATGTTCGTCTGTGAGTATGGACTTAGAGTGGAGTTTCCGGTCAGCGTAGTGACGTGAAGTTTTCAACGTGTCGCTGTTGCGCGTTCGTCGTGCTTGCCGCTTTGTCGCCGCCGTCGGAACCGCCGTGAAGTGCGCATCGTTAGTACCGAGTTGTGTGTACATATAAATGGCGGCTGACGAAAAATGGTACTTTGCGAAAGAACAGCTCACAAACACGCCGAGCAGACGATGCGGCATCGACGCGGATAAGGAACTGAGCTACCGACAGCAGGCAGCGAATTTCATTCAGGATATGGGACAGCGGCTCGCGGTGTATCCTTTTTAACGAGTGCATGTTCGGTTGCGTGTTCTCTCAACCTCCCTTTGCCCCCTGTCCCCACCGATGTTTTACATTCGTTTTCGATGCTTTCACCCGCTGAAAAATCACCCCCAAACGGTCGTGTATGTTCGCGTGATTATCTACATCTTACGTAACGATCCATCAATAGTTCGGAATTCCGAGTAAACGCGAGATACGTAATGTGTTGTAAACACGAGTGACGTGCGAAAGAGAGGAGGTCACGCGTCATGATTACCGATTCTCCATATTGGACATTCTCGCGTTACACATTTAGTGAACCCGTAGAATTTTTGGATTTTCGAGCTGTTCAATACGACCGTGTTCCCGTAGGAAATGTTTTGGGTGAGTGAGAATACCGAGAAATTTTGTTAGCCGAAAGGAGGACGGGGAATAGGGTCATGGAAAGGCAGCATTGTTTGCCAAGCCAAGTTTGACAGTATTACCAACCAAAGGCACGGTTTTTTTTGCTGATATTCCTTATACAAGTATATTTTCCTTGTATTTTCAGTTTGTCCTTTCTTTATGCATCTTTATACATAGCATCAAGGGTCGATCTCACTTGCCGATGAATGTGTTATTGTACGCTTATATGAGAAGCATTTGCTATAGTTGGTTTACAAGCTATAAGAAACTCCTAAAGTTATTTCATTGAGGACTGAGTTTTATTGATAAGGCAAAGCACATACGTCTCTTTTAGAGATAATGATTTTTACAGTGAAACTAATGCAAATCAAATTTGAGTTGAGATAATTTGGGACATTCCTGTTGTAAATGTCAGCAAATATAACTAACAAAGTCAATAAGTACCTTACTATCATTGATATTTCATATCGTATAGAAAATTTAACTGAATCCATTCTTTATAATATTGCATCTCTAATAATGGGCTAATCTTTATTAAAGGACATTGATTTTTAAGGATTTTAGTAATTTATTATTATTATTATTTAAATAGTTTAAGAATTAACTTCTATAATAAGATTATAATTGTTTAACAGTACTATTATTTTGAAAACATTTTATACATAGAATCAAGTTACAAAACACAAAAAAATATTTGTATTTTCCATAACATTTTTATGTTTCAGATACATGTTTGTCATAAAATTCTTAATTGCCATACTGGTTGTGAGAACTTCAACATATTCTTCATATTATTTCGAATCAAAATTTGATGAGCGTATCTTGAGATTATGGTATTAGATGAAATTCGCTTAGAGAACTATAGTATCAATTTTTCTAGTTCTACTCAACAGCACACAGTATTCTTGTATCAACTTCTTATGTACTAAAAACACAATGACAGAGTGATGGCCTCTTTTGTATTGTTCTATTTTCATTCTATTGTAAGCTTTTCTGACATCTTAATTTATATGCACTTTTAATTAAGGTAGTAAATAATTTAAAAAAAAAATAAATAAAATGTTAATAGTATTAATGCAAAAAAATATAAACTGAGAAGATCTTTAGATAAAAGGCAAGAGTACACAGCAACATTATGTGACTTTGTTGATCAAGTTTTTTATATTAAATGTAATTTACAGTTTAAATAAAATTTTTTAAGTATAATCTATTGTTCCCTCTATTTTCTAATCTTACCATTTAATTTAATAGTATTTTCGTGTCTGAGTGCAGTTTGCTACTTTAATATTTTTTTTCTTTTTAATTTACTATCCTATTATACGTAAAACTATATAAAACGTGCTTCCTTTGAGAAATTTTCCTACATTTGTATCTATTTTTGAAAATATTTTTTTCAAGTATTGTAAAAATAAGTGTCCAAAGATTTGTTTGTACGTCTCTTGTATCGTAACACTTCAGTGAAAATGATTTAATTTTGTCATTTCTAATATTCTACTCGTATATTTTTTTATTTATTGCATTAGTAAGTGATTTATGTATTTATCCTTAGTTCTCTGCATCGTGTAGAACCAAAGAATGACCATGTCTTATTCTAAACAATTTTCACAATTAGAAATTATAATAGTTCAAGAAAAACAGCATGAATATTTCTTATAATTTTAAAATAATATGTAATCGCTACTGTATCAAATATGGAAATGTAATAGGCAATATACATTGTTTGATGTTTTCCTTAATTAGTGAATCACAGAACGCAATTATGTATCAACACAGCAATAGTGTACATGCACAGGTTCTACGTATTCCACTCGCTGTCACACTTCCACAGGAATGCAATCGCGGCGGCAGCACTATTTTTAGCGGCAAAAGTCGAAGAACAACCGCGCAAGTTAGAACATGTTATCAAAATGGCACACATGTGTCTCCACAGAGATCAGCCCCCACCTGACATCAGGTCTGAGGTAGGATTCAGAAAATCAACCCAAGAAGTAATCAAGAAAAAACGACACAAAGAGATCATCATTCGAGTAATATATTAATTTATAGCAATACCTTGAGCAAGCTCAGGACCTGGTTTTCAATGAAAATGTCCTACTGCAAACATTGGGGTTTGATGTCGCCATTGATCATCCCCACACACATGTTGTTAGGTGTTGTCAACTGGTTAAAGGTACATATATTACGTATAGTTAATCGTTCCATGATACAGTCAGTCTCATTTTCACTAAACACGTAGCAATCGTAAGAAAAGCTTAACAAACAGGAATAATAACATCTGTATGTGAACTAACAACTGCACTGTGAAATACTAAATTCTATTAAAGTTTTACAATCTTTTTTTTTGCAGCGAGCAAGGACTTAGCCCAGACTTCATACTTCATGGCATCTAACAGGTGGCTACACATTATTTCCTAGTATCTCTTACTCTTAGCAGTCTTCTGGTCAAATAGATGCCAGCTGGAGCATATTTCCAAGCTAAAACTGTCAGGCAATAGCCACTGGCGCAACATTCTGACCTGTTATTCCATCAGAAAGCAAAGTAAACGTGAAACGGAATTGTATATGTAGGTTTTATTTTTAATTGATTTAATTGATGGTATCTATAAATTCAAGGGAAGCTTAGGAACACTGTGGGTGTATCATGAAAGCACGATGATAGGACTTAATAACGTTTTCTTTAGTACAACAAAAGTTTACTTTGATTTCACACGCTTTTCGAGTTCTAATGCGAATGTTTAAATTGTCAACAGTAACTTTTTGGGAGGAATGTTGCGTTGCAGTCGCGGTAATGTCTGATTCTAAAGAGAACGTATGCCAAAGCGAAACGAAGTTTATTTCGTAAACTAAGTTCACGATGAGGATTGCTTAATCGAAGGTAAATGAAATATTCTTAACGACTGATCGTTTTCTCTTAAATTACGGTATATTGTCCAGTTTTTTATTTTTATATTTATATACACTTATTTTCAAGCTGTAGATGCACAAAAGAGATTAGAAGAGTGGATGACATGAATGTGAAAACAGTAATACGATGTGTGAATGCACAGAGATAATTAACAATTAAAGATAGGAGAATATATAGACATATCAATAGAGTTTGTTTGTGTTAGCATTTCATTATAGCATGGTCACAATCAGGTCCCAATTTATTCAAATATTATTTGATTATTTTTATAAAAGTATGATCATTGAATAATATTCGAATAGATGACTTGAATGTTTAGTTTGGATTAAGCCTTAACCTATCTCTGTTGTAAGCAAAACAATTGAAATTTTAAAACTTATAAGAATTTTTTTACTTAAAAATACGTTCTCTCGAATATACAAGAGTTGGTCATTTTAGTTTGTTACTTTATGCTTCGTGTACTATTTAATATGGTACTATTATTCACTCTATCATGGGATTATGTTGGGGCAAACTTCGGTAAAATTTGTTACGATACAACAGAGTGTTATAGGGCTTATACTAATTGTCGTCTATGGAAAAATTCACATATAAATAAGTTTGTGTAGCTCATCGCGAAAAAGTAGCATTGCATCAACATGTGCTGTTCTTTCAATTGTTTTGGAAACGTACTCTTTGGAATTAAAAATTATATTCACAGACCGAAAGTTCGAATTGGAAAACAATGTAATCAATCGTCTTGAACGAATCGTAAGAAATTCGTCCTGGTTTTATCCCGATATTACCCATGTTTAATAGAACTTGTACATGTCTTTTTATAGTACAGTTCTTTTCACGCCGTGGGTTATATTACACGGAACAGTGGTCGGTACAGAAGGTATCAACGTTCCCCTGTCAATTTATAGAAGAATTTTTTCGTTTCAGTTTACATTTGACAACAATGTGTCTGCAGTACAAACCAACAGTAGTCGCCTGTTTCTGCATACATCTCGCCTGTAAATGGTCCAACTGGGAGGTAAAGTATTGCAACTGTCGCATAAAAAAAAGAATTACGAATTTCTAAATAAAAAATCATCCAATTAATTAATACAACTATCATAATTATTTTCATATAGATACCACAGAGTACAGAAGGGAAGCATTGGTTCTGGTACGTCGACAGGACGGTTACTTCTGAACTCCTTCAGGAACTTACCGCAGAATTCCTCCACATATTTGATAAATGTCCCTCGAGACTAAAGAGGAAAATCATGAGCATATCCGCCAGTCAAAGTACAAGCATCAATCATACTAGTTTACCAAATTCACCTTTTGTGAGTATCTTTCGCTGAATAATAAATCTTCAATACTGAAAAATACTGTAGCGTGTCTCGATGCTATTCATATTTTTATAAGAACAGATTCGTTGATACCGTTGAATCTTTTGCAGGACGCGGAACCTCGTAAAGTACAGTCTCCTGCGACGACGGCCGATGGACCGACATTCCATATGAATCGACCTCATTACTCGGACAAGTTAGAAGACAAGAAACAAATTACCGCTGTTCCCACGAGGCCGCCAGTCGATTACCGGGAGTATCGCGAGAAGAAGGAACGGGAACGTTTAGAAAGGGAGAAGGCGGCGGTTCCGTCGACAGCCGCGCAAAGTCACGCATCGGACGTTAACAAGCATCATTCGCATCATCATAAGCCTGTGTCTAGTACAAACGTGTTGAATAAGCATCAGTTGCCGCCTGGCCAGAAGGGGCTTCATCATAATCATCACCACAGACCGGACGCGAAGGTCGGCCAATCGGTGCCGCAGAGACACTCGAGTAGCAGTCAAGCTAGGGAACCAAATCGCGATCCTAATAGACAGAGGTTACAAAGGGAATACAACTCGACGACAAGTAGCAGTAGTAGCAGTAGTACCCTTCATTTACATAGTCACGCAGTGCCGAAGGAACCGAGCTCGGACAATTCCTTGACCGACTCTGCTGCTCACAGATCTGATGTCGGGCCGCTACAGGAGCCGGTATCGCATGGAAACATGCAGGAGAAACTTAGTAATAATAACCATAGTGTGCATAGATTAAGCGGAGTAGAGAGTAGTAAGCATCAGGGTCACGAGAAGAGAATGTACGATCCAAGGCACAAGCCTGTGGAGCATAGAAAAGACAGTGAGCAGAAAGGATACAAATATCCGGACCCGTCGAGAGCTGATCGACAAAGGAAGTCCGACAGTCTAGAGCAGAGGTGCGAGGAGGTGAGGAAGATCATCGAGAAGCCCTTGCCGCCGCCGAAACCCGCGCTCGAAGTGTCGTACGTATCGAATGCACAGAAACCGACTCATCACACTAAATACAATCAACCGGAAAAATTACAAACCAGCGGTGGCGCGGTTCCGGTCGATGGAAAGCTGACCACCGGCCAGAGTTCGTTCACGCAGGAGAAGTCCCCGACCGGTTCGAGTGTATTGCTCTCTCAGAAACCTTTATCGTCGAAAACGGTCTCGAATCAGCACACCGCCCACGGTGTTTGGCAAATATTGAAAGACAAGATCAAGATCTGTAGCACTCAGGCGTCGAGTCTGACGTCCTTGAACAATCTCGATGATCCGAAAACGGAGAAACGGCCACGGCACGACGACACCGAGAAGAATTCGTTGGACATCCAACCGGCCATGTTACAAACGCCCCCTGGCAAGCACAAATCGTTGTTCAGCCCGGAGAAGGTACCGACGCCTCGAGAATCCCACTCGCAGAGGCCTAAGTCCAAGCAGAAGACGCCGCCGTCGGCTGCAAAAGTTCCTAAACAAGAGCGCGTGACGGACACGTCGATAGGTTTTAATTTAGTGTCACCGTTTGCGAGCCCGCCTGCTTTGCAGCAGCAGCAGCAGCAGCAGGAGACGGCGCTTTCAATGAAACGGCCTGCAGGCGATGTTTCCACGTCGTCCCATAAGAGGCATCGCTCGGGTAGCGCCAGCGAAGGTGGACAGCCGGTTAAAGTGAAGATAGAGGACACGTCTAGCTTCGAGGCCGTCAAGATGCTCGGCAGGGTACCGGAATTGATACAACCGATCAGGGACAATCCATCGTCGAATGGCAGAGCCAGTCAGATCGCGAACGACATGAAACCACCGGAGTTGATCAAGCCGTTCGACACGGAACCGACATTATCGCGGTTCGGTGTGACGCAACACCAGCAAGGTTTGTCGAGTCTGCAAGGTTTGACGAATGGTCTGGACACGAACGCGGTGAAGCAGGAGTCTCAGGAGTTCCAAGTGAAGAAAGAGTCGTACAAGACCGACATGTCGAAGAAGATGGAGCATCAACAGATCAAAGCGGAATACCTGTCGCCGATGAAGTCCGCGCAGAGTATAAGTGCTCTGCTCCAGGAGCCATTGGCACCGATGCCGTCGTTGCTTCAGAGTATGCAGCCGTTCGGCCAATCATTGGCCCAGCAACAAACGCCGCAGGAGCAGTTTCACCAGCAGCATTTGCAACAGCCACAGCCGCAACTGTCGCAGCAACAGCAGTCTCTGTCGCATTCGTTATCGCTGGCGGATCATCATATCCCAATCCAGAATCAGTGCTTGTCCCTGCCGACGGTGAACGAGCCTGCGATAGCGTCGACCGTCGACATAAGCGCGCTCACCGGACCGGTGCTGAGCAGTACAGAGTCCGTAGTCTCGGTGCCAACGTCGACGACAACCGTGACGGTTCCAACTGCCCCTGAAGAGAAGCGATCGGAGCATCACAAGAGCGAGAAGAAGAAGAAGAAGGAGAAGCACAAGCACAAAGACAAGGAGAAGAGCAAGGACAAACACAAGCACAAACACAAAGATAAGGACAAAGAGAAGCATCGGGAGAAGGAGAAGGAGAAATCAGCCGGGGACGAGACTGTGTCGGCTGCAGTGCCCATTAAAATCACGATACCCAAGGACAAATTGAACCTGAGCACAGAGTCGACGGGCAGTACCGCGGGTAGCGCGATGGCGCCGCCCGACAAGAACAAATCACCACAGAGCACCAGCATCAAGATCATTATCCCCAAAGAACGGTTGAAAGGCGCGGACAGTGTGTCGAATTCACCGGTCCAGCCGGTTGTCCAGGCCCCGTTAAAGATCAAAATCCGCACGGACGGGATTTCCCGTAGCTCGACCGGCGGTGCATCCTCAACAACGAATAGCTCGAGCAGCACCAGCACCGTCGTGCCGGAATTCACGAACGAGAGTCGGAAACGCGACCGAGCGGACGCGAAGGAAAGCCCAATGACCAGTCTACCGACGAAGAAGCAGCAGCAGCAGCAGCAGCAATTGCAGCAGGTCTCATCGGCGAGTGGTGGCTACGGGCAGCAACACCGACCTGGCGAACGGCAGAACGGCAGACACTATAGTTCAGGCAGCAATAACAAGGTACGTGGAGGCGGTAGAGGCGGCCGCCAGTATATCGGGCGTGGTCCATCAACAGCAGGATCGGCGGCCCATTACGGTGCTCCCGGCCAGCGGGACGGCTACTATCAGCAAGACACCTACAATAGTAACAATGCTCGTAATCCGCATCATCCTCATCCATCCTCCGTCCGTGGCGGCGATCCGAACTACACCAGGGGCGGCGGTGGTGGTGGTCGCGTGAATCAGTCCCAGCCGGACTCGTCGTATTTCTTTGCTAATTATCCGCCACCATCGATCTACAACCACCCCGCCGGATACATGTACGATCCGGTGATGTACTATTCGCAGTATCAGCAACAGTACCAGATGTATCCGACGGGGAACGTGATCATGACGCCGGATGGAGCGATTGACACGTCTGTACCGCCGCCGTCCTTGCTGTCGGGCATGCGACCGGGCCAGGGCATGATCCCGGTCGCTGTTCAGTCGGCTCGGCAGCAGGAACCCAAGACACCGCCGCCACCCTTACCGAGCGGACCACCCCCAAGTTCCTCACCACCGCCCCCACCACCGCCGGAATAACGTTTGTACGGAAATCCTTGTCTTGTAGTGGACTTTCAAAGGTAGTCTCCCACTTCCCCAAAAAGTAGCGCCAAATGGCTCCAGCCACTTTTCGGTTTCTCGTTTTTCTCCATCGACTTGATTGTTCGTTGCGTGGCAGACGAATTGGTGAATGATCCACTACCTGTTGGCAAGTTTTATGTCTCTAGGGAAATAGAAAAATCTGTTAGTATCTAGAGACTTAGGGTTAGCCCAGATGGCGTTTAGTATTTAGGCCTTTTTTTTTTTAGTGTTTACTAAGTAACGGATTTACGTCGAACTATTTTGTCGTCTTTTTAAACAACATGGATTATTCATTTGTACGGGCTAATATTTATTGTATACAGGCAATTATCGATTAGTGTTCTAAAGCTCCTCGACACTGAGTGTTCAGACGTCATCCCCACCATTGGGGGTCCCCCCTGGAACCACTCAAGCGCCCAGTGGTGTGGATGACGTCTGAACACTCATCGATGATTTACTGTAGTTAGTGGAAGGAATATTGTAAGTTTTTCCACAGAAACTTAAGAAACACAGGCTATTCTGAAATCTGACGGTGACAAAAAATAAGAAAAAAATTAAGAAAACGTATGGTGTCTTAAGTTCGTGCGAAAATAGTTATTCTATTTCTTCCACAGGATTATACTCTCGAACATATTCTACCTTGTACAATATTATCCGTTTCGGGCTCACTGATAGCAAAATTCGAATTATGAAATATTTTTCTATGGAGCATCCAGGCGTCAAATTGATTCTTTTTGTTCTTTGGACAAGGGGACAATAGGGAGAACCGAGAAAGCGAACGTGGCTGAACCAGACTTTCCACCATGCCTCTATCCTCTCTTCTTCTCCCCTTCCAGTTTTGTGAATGGTAGAAGTAGCAGCATGACGTACGATCTCTATCCCCCTAGTGTTACGAATTACCATATTTCGATCTTTCCACCTTTGTACCTGTAGCGCATCTCCTTAGAGAGTAGTTTCTAAATGAGTGTGTGAGCGTTCGTTTCGATGAACGAACTGGGGCGAGATCCTCGGGATCTTGGACGGAGAGGGGGACAAAGCAACGAAACATCACCACATCGAGAACGAGACGATGGTGTCGCGAGTTCTTTTTCGATTCGCGGAAAGATTACGATTTACCGACGAATGCTAATGTGATCGATAGTTTCGAATTATTGAAGTGTGTCGAAGGTCTTTCGAATCTGCAGGCACGATTTTCTTTCCGATATCCGAACATTCAGCCGACCGCAGGCTACGTCACGCGAGAATAGCTTCAAATACTGTTAGACAGAATTACAAAGATAATGCTAAACGGAAGGAAATATTGTCGTCGAGACAAATACTCGAAGCACTGCCAGATAAATAGAGAGAGTAAAGGTAAAACTATTTAGCGTTTACAGTCAAATGTGGCAGATAGATTTTTACAAACGAGTGCTCAATCAAGAGAATAGGTCCCCTTTTTCAATTTTTTTTTCTTTCGTTCCACTCCCCCTGGTAGCGAGGAGGTGGAATCCTCGTCTAGTTACTTTTCACGAAGAGACTCGTTTAGGGTGTTCTATAGATTCCTTTGCTGGCAAAGGGTTACAGAGAGATAGGGTGGTGTGCGTTTAGTCCGAAACGGTATAAACGATTCAAATAGAAAAGGACGATAACAAAAAAAAAAAAAAACACGAAAAGAAAAACTTACAAAGTTACTTAAAAAGAGCAAAAAAACAAGACACTCACACGCGAAATATGTATATCCGTATGCAGTGAAGTGAGCGTGGGAGTGCTCGGAGAATTAAGTGTAATTATGTCAATGTGAATTTCGGAAGTGTTTACGTAATTTGTAAAGGTATATATATGTAATTTCGTTGGAACTAACACACGTTGTATCACTTTTGTCAATATTTTATACGCGAATGGATATATTTATTAACGATATATTTTTCCGATCGACCCTTTGCTGTTCGACGAAAGTACAGACTCCTCTCGATTATCGTCTGATCTTGTTCTACTCGATTATTGTCCAGGCGTTATCCCCACCACTGAGTGGAGGGGAGGCCTTGAAACCTGCCGAGCGCATACTGTGTTGCCGAGGCTCGGATTTCGGGCAAATAACCAATTTACGAGGGTCTGAAGCATTTCTCCCTATACGATTATTGTCCTAGCGAAGATCAAAGTTCGGGATAATAATCGAGCAGAGTCTGTAATATAAATGCTGCTTTTCTGGTGGCCATCTTGGATCGGCCATTTTGGATCGTCCATGGTGATCGCCCGAGTGTTTTTAGAGAAGTTCAGATAGTGCTCCTTTTCGCGCCTCGGTTCGGGACATTGATGAACACGCAAAGGGTTATTATATATATATATTTTCACGATGATTTTTCTGCGTGAAAGCACACACGTCCGTCGTTGCACTGTGACTGGTTTAAACGGACGTGAAACTGGTTATTTTGGCGCGACCGCTCAACACACACAATGCGACTTCTGTACGATTGTCTTTCGATTCTTCTTCGTGTCTTCATTTTCTTACGTTCTTACGTTTGATCGATTCGAACTGAACTGTCCGGGACACGAAACAGGAAGACAATTAACATTAGAAGCATCGTGAGATCATTGTTACAATAGAAGAACACTATTTACGACTGAAGTATCGATGTTAGTATTTCAATGATGTAGTTAAAACAATTGTCGTTTAAAACAGACTATCTTTGTCATTCGACGCTTCGCCTCCGAATCGGTACACGCTCACAGAGTCGATCGTTTATTTTCCAAGATTTCAGAGAAGAATAAATATATTGTTTCTTCGAACATACGTGGCTCGAGACAGGACATCTTTTGTGTCCGTTCGGTCGATTCTACGCCGCTGCATTTATAGTAAAAAAAATTCATATCGAGTGTATACGATCGAAAGCATTTTCACGGGAATTTACGAGCTGTCGAATGTACAAACGCGAGATTTCGTTGTACCGATCAAAGGGTGGGTTATTCAGGGTTTCTTTCGTGGTCGCACGAAATAGGAAGAGAAACGGAGTGTACGATTTCGGTTCTCAAACGCTTGTTTTTTTATAACGAAACTCGACGGGAACGGATCGATCGCGTGGAAATCGACAAAGATATACAATATATATCGTCGTCCAGTTCGCAGGCGAAGCGCAACAAGTACGAGAAAAAGAGATAAAAACAAAACAGTCCATTTTCGTCGAGCAATTAGTTAAGATTCACTTAAGATTACGAAGCAATTAGTTAAGGATTCACCCGTCTGCCTAAGATTTTATTTTTTACATTCTCCTGTACGATTGTTTCGAGCTTGATCACACCGAGCGTATCATCAGTGTTTTTTTTTTTTTTTTTTTTTTTTTTTTTTTTTTAATTCTTATCAGTATACATACTTACATATATGTATATATTCACGTCTCTTTGACAATATAATATACGGGGTAAGACAAAAGCAGAGTAAAGAAACGAAGAATTAATCATTGATACAGAAAGGATAGATATATTATCTCAGGAACGTGTTGAGAGAGAATGTGTGTGAGAGAGATTAGTACGATTAATATATTATAAAAATATATATATTGCGTTTATATTTACACAAACATACGCGTGCGCGCGTACGTCATTTGTGATTGCCATTTTGTGACGGACAAACGGAAGAGAGAAAACGGAAGAAATTCTTATATATATTTTTTTTTTTTTTGGATCGTTGCCGCTAGAATTTAAATGGCGCGTCGATGTCATTGTTGTTAATTGTTATAATTATATTGTCGCAATTAGTGCTAGTAACTTTTCAACTTAGACCATTTACATATTGTGTACTGTGTGATTGCTATGATCGTTGCCTCGTTTTTAGGCCTTCCCGTTGCAGAATTCCGTACTCGTGTTCCCGTAATTTTCTTTGGTGGGAACAATCAGGAATTTTTCTTCCGGAGGGAAATGAGATCGTGTGTGTGTCTGGACGATAATAGAGGATGAACCTCGAATTAACAGGAATCCAAGTATGGAAATTTGCGCGGGAGCGAAGGAACCGAACCCCTTCGATGGCACATCTGTGTGTATACTTTTTAAGCGTTGACATCCGTGGGTGTCATTGTTCGCGCAAGGACGAGCCTAGGCGGAAATAGGTTACGAAGAATGTTTATTGTAATTGTGAAAAAAAAAAAAAGAAAAAACGACCAACGGCTATTCGAGACGTTTTGAGAGAGTTTAGAAGAATTCAGGGAGAACTGGCGCCATTGATTTAAGCCCTTAGACTGTGAACCACTCTATTGTGGTCTCTCATGTTCTTTGTTCATAATTCGTGGAACATCGAATTGTATGTATAAATGAAATTTTATAGAATGTAACAACTGTAGTTATCACGGAAGACGCCGTCGATGAATGCACAACAACGGGTGAATAGAAAAGGGCCATTTACGAATTTCTTGTTGCGCGTAAAGGCGGTGTTCGTAATCGGAGGGTTAGTTGGCGTTTCTTTTGATAAGATAAAACACACTTCTGTTTTTTTCATCGATGTGGCTGTATGAAAAACAAAACGATTTTTTAAACATTTTTATCGCGACGATCGATTTATCGCCATTGTTCTTCCTGGATCCGTTCAAAAGCAACAAACACGTAGGGCCTTTGTGTTGGCCTTAAATCGACGGCAGAGCGTTGTACAACCGTGAAAGGAATTTTTTGAGCGGGTGGGGGAGAGAAAGAAAAGAAGAATGCGTGGGGAGCAGCAGCAGGATCAACGGGCGAAAGATAATAAGCTCTAGAGATCAAACGTGATCGGCCTAGTTAGAAAGAAAAACGAAAAATATATTGTGCAATTGTGGCAGTCGTACGAAGACAAAATAATTATTAATTATGGATTACGAGTCCACGCATGTGATGATGATCCAGCGATCGATACGAATGATACGGGGATATAATAATATACGGATCGTTGAGCTACGGCAAGAGGAAAAAGCACGACAAACAAAAACAAAACAAAAAAATGCGTAACAATTAATTGCGAACACTGCATTCAGTACTGTACACAATGTATAACTCAAACCACTTGTCGCGTACGTTACCTGTTCTTTTCTTCTTTTAGTTTTCTTTCTTTTCGACACACGATAAAACGTCTGCGTTCGAATAGATTCTTCGGAAATGATTCGATTTTAAGGAGAGTTTCGGAAGTTCTCGCAACGAAGAAGGGTTGTCGGTTTGGTTCCGTTCGTTGTTTCTATTATGTATCGTTATATTTATCCGTTTTTAAGAACAATGTTGAAACAAGAGAGAACGGAAACACGGGGGACCAGCGTGAATGTAAACGAGACTAGTATGATCGAATCGTGTACAGACTCCTCTCGATTATCGTCCGGCTTCTTCTACGCGATTATTGTCCAGTCGTTATCTAATATTAGGGGGCGGGGGTGGAACCTGTCAAGCGAATACTTTGTTGTCTCGAGGCTCAGACTTTGGGTAAAAAAATGAATTTACGAGATTTGAAGCATTTCTCCCTATACGATTATTGTCCTGGCGCGGATCTGAGTTCGGGACGATAATCAAGAGCAGTCTGTATAACCATTTAGATATGGTCCGAGGCCCCTGGGTAACGCAGGCGGTTTACTGTGAAATTAGACTGTTTGTAGATCGTATTATATATACACATATATATATATATAAATTACAGGGATCGTACGCGTCACGTGTTCGACCAAGAAAAAAAAAGAAATAAGCATCGCAAATAAACGTTCTGTGGAAACGAAAAGTACCTTAGTGATTATTTTGTCTTTTTCTTAACACAACACCATATATATATATATATACATACATATATGCATATTATATATATATATACATAAATGAATGTTAAATATACATAAACAGAACAATGTAATATGTGTGTATATATATATATATAATATATATATATATATAATATCGCACACCATATGGCCGCATCTTTTTTGTGTACTAACATTATATATATATATATATATATACATATATCACAGCCATCTATATGTATATTACGAGTATATATATATCATTGTGTAAAAGTCTATATCCATTTTATATATATATGCAGATATTATACATAATCGCCGTTGATTAGCAAGACGGTGATTAAGTTTCATACACATGTTATTTGATTTGCTTGGTGGAGGGTACCTACCGATCGTTTTCCATTGTTATTGTTCAACATCGACGCTATTGTTGTTATTATTGTTGTTGTTGTTTGTCATGTGTGTGTGCGTGCGTGCGTGTGTGATTTTGCATGAGCATGCGCCCCGCGGTTGTAGCAGGCTTTTTCCATTGTGTCGCGTGCATGCGTACACAGAGTTCTCTTTTTTTTTTTTTTAAGGACACGCTTCATTGCGTCTCATTCGACCTACTTTTTACGACAGTAGCTACTCTGGTACCGAAAGGAATCTGGAGATGGTTACAGTTAACCCGAATCTTTTGGGGCCACAAATCGTTCGATTTCACCTAGAGACAAAACGCTAAAAAGATTCATTTTCTTTTAACAAATTCCTTTTCAGGATCGGTACATATTCATATTCATTGAACCGATTCATACAGATTCATTTGGATTCATGGTCTAAGGGTGTAATTCTTGCGATTCCATCGAAATCCCTCGGAAATTAATCGTACCGAATACTCAACACAGTAGCGGACATAAAAGGTACCATTTTTTCGATTTATTTTCATTTTTTAACATCAACTTTAAACTTTGGGATATGTTTATTATATATATATATGTATTCTGATAAAGAATTAAAAGCTGTATAAAACCCAGTATAGTAAGGTTTTAAGTTGATTTTAGGAAATAATAAAAAGAATAAAATAATGGTACCTTTTTTGTCCGCTACTGTATATAGCGTATCACGAATATTGGTTTCACTCATTAAGCTTTAACTCGGGTACAGAGGCATAAATATACCGGATATGTTCATTCTACATAATTTTAAGAAACAAGAATAGGACCTGTTTAATAGAAGAAAGGAAACACAGCAAGCACTTCGATGTCCGCGATGACCAGACCGATATTTTCAACCGATCGACCGTCAGACCGGCCAATTTTCTCAGAGAGAACGCGTGCAGTAAATCGATCTGAAAACAGACACCAGTGTATATATATATAATTGCTGAGCCGCTAATCACAAATAGCTAAACTAACTTAACGTTAACCCTCGAAAATTACACCCCACCTCAGCATATATAAACGCCACACTAGTGCGAATTAAAATTCTGAATTTCTTATGACTAAGAACTCGAAGAGAATAAAAGCAGAATTGAACTCACAACATATTCTTTAAGGTAAAGGTTCCTCGGAAATTCCGTGATACAATAATTCCAAAATAGAGAAATCATTTTTTAATAGGAAAATTTGTTACAGTTATGCTAGTTTCTTCAGAGTGAAATTTCCCCTGAAATTCAAGTATAATAATTGCAATAATTTTTCGACTATGAAAATTTCTTCCACCAATGCTGACCAGCAGAGTTGAGTAAAATGTAATCTAATTACAAAATCCATTGTAATTAACTGTACTAAATTTACAATAAAAATTACAATGTAATTGTAATTGCAATGTACATTTTGTAATTAGATTACATTGTTCCCAACTCTGCTGGCCAGATAGAATGTTACAATGTTTCGAATGCAAATTCGCGCCAGTGTGGTGTCTGAGGATGAAATTACGCATGTAGGAATTTGTAAAGGAACGAAGTACCACAGTTCTGTTTTGTGATTTTCAGGAGAAGCACTCGTCCAGCCACCACAAAAGCTCGAGCAAGATGTCGCAGTCCCAGCAGTCCCACGCGACGTAGTACACGGACTGAAGAGGATGTCGGTAAAGAAAACGAAAACAAAGAAAAAATAGCTCCCGATACGACTGACACACCGTCCGCCCGGAAAGAAAGGAGTTCACAAACCTTGCTTCAATGCTTTCGTTCGTCCCTCAACGAGGGACGTCGGAGACATCGAGGAGGAATGCCAGCTTTCATCGTTGTGTTGTGTCCCCGTTTTACCGTACGAATCGATCGATCGATCGATCGATCGAGTACACACACACACACACAACACGGATATATCTCTTTCCCAAATGGGAGATCGCTCGAGGCGGCCTCTCCTCCTCCACGCGGCGATGGGGAAAGTTCCGGCGGCCATTTTGGTTCCGCGTGCGTCATCGGGGAGAGCCCAACGAGACGAAGATATCCGACGTGGGGAAACGCAGCGATGCTTGGCGCGTTTTACTTGTTGGCCAAAGGTTAATTCCGTAAAAAGCAAAACAAACATCGATCAGCGAACAAATGCTTTTGTTTTCCCTTCTTCGACTAGGCAAAGAGAGAAACGCGACGAGAACGATGAATGGAGAAATAAATCATTCTTACTCAGGTGACAAATTAGGTATCCGCGATGATAAGTTAAGAGGAAAGCAAACTTCACAAACAAACACATACACACACACACACACACACACACACACACACACGTACACATTTCGTCCTCGGTCATTGAATTACAACGACTGATCTATGCCCCCTAAAACCGTTTCCTACGCATCTTCATTATCTGTAACATAATGCGTCACATGAACTTTGTTTTACTTTTTTTTTTTTTTTTCGAGACAATATTGAGAGGACTCGTCGAGAGTGTATTAACGTATAGCACTTGGGATCGTTCGAAGTTCGATTGTTGTTCTTGAGAAGCATAGATATACCGACAGAATGTTGTTTGCCACGATCACTGGAGGTTTCTCAGGGATCGATTTATTATCAGTTATTATGGTACGACAGGAGGAACAATGGTTTTCCATTCAATGTCGAATTTTATATCGAACTTCCGGTTCCTGGTCCCGAGGGCCCCTTACTTTATCAACCTCAATAGACCCCAACCCCCCTTCTTTTTTTGTATTTGTTATTACGTTTAACTGCCACACAGTTTTTTCCGCATCGAGGACAACAAGAGACAATGCGTCGCCATTTTCACGGCTATTACCCTGAGGACACAGAGGTTACTGTTATTTTTATCGTACAACTTTTAGCCCCGTTTTTTCCGTTTTTCTTACGTTCATTGTGCATTTAATCTTTTTTTTTTTTTTGATACTCCATTATTTTTCTTTTCTTCAATCGATCGAGCATCATACAGAAATTTATCATGTATTTTAGGATCGCGTTTGATTTCGATGAAAGTACACGATGTGCCACTGTTCCCACTATTTAATAGCGTCTTATGGTCTCGATTAAACGAATCTTCGCGTAATAGAGCGATTAAAAACGAAAAGGAAAACGCTCGTAAACGGTGTCCCTGATGAACGAGTCGTTCGCCGCGCGAGGGCGATCAGCATGCACACAGAGAAAACAAAAAAAAAATACAGACCGAAAAATGATATATATAAAACGGAAAGAACAACACCACACGGTCCACATGTCCAATGATATTTATTCGTGCCGTTTTGTTATGTAAATAGCCGGAGAAACTGCATAATATAGTAAGTAATTCGAATTATACTATCGCCATTTAGTATAAAGGACTATAGATAAAATAATTAATATTATTGTCAGACTGTAAATAAAATTATTTTGTATGCCAAAATAAACCAAATGAAATGACTCGTTACACAAACACACACGCACGCAACGGCCACATACAGAATATCGTGTCACAGAGAACAAATCTACACAAACCGAAAATGAGACATTAAAAACGAAACAGAAAATGTTACGACTCGAAAGCACATCAAACACACGCGTACGAGAACACAGAATGGAGGTAGTACGTAATGTCACAAGGTATGCGAAAATTGGGGTATATTATACACATACACAAACACACACACACACAAGTAAACGACTTACGAAGCATGCGCATTAGTTAGCCACGGTTTAAATACTCGATTCTGTTCTGTCCGTAGGTATTATTTTTTAAGGAACGCAACGGAAGAAAAACAAACAATTGATAATCAGAATCATCCCGTGTATTGCGAAACGGCCGTGCGTACTGTATACCCGGAGAAACAAACAAGATCGTTTGTTGCCGTTTCCGAAGAACCATGCGCTTTCCGTACACCTCCCTCCCCCCTTCGAGAATTTGTTGCGTTTGAACGGAGGAGCCCCGGTGAACGAACCACGGGAACGTGCTCTCCGTTCGATTATTAATAATATTACTATTAAAGTATCGATAACATTAATCACGATAATTATAATAAACACCACATTTACACAGACACATACGTACACTAACGTGCTAACTTTGCTTCCGCTAGGGGAAAAAATGGCGCAGGAGAAGAGCCTCCTACCAGTTTGTTTCGAAAGTTTCTGAAATTTATGTGCCAAATTAACATTCATTTTAACATTTATTTCAGTACTTGAATTAAATTTACCATCTGGTAGGAAGTCCTTACGCCACATTTTTCCCTAACGGAAGTAGAGTTTGCTCGCGAGGATGTACACACGCAATGATAATGGTAAAACACTAAGAAACACGAGAGGTACGGTGAAAAATCGCCCGTGTATCGTTCGCGACAGTTTCGAACGAACTGATTCACCCGACCATACACACACACACAAACATTAATAGCCATCGTTCTTCTTCGTCCATATGTTCTTCTTTCTGTGCGTACTATCCGTGGGTCGCGCGCCCTCCCCCACACGCAGTTGTTTCGATGGTAAAAAGAACCACGGAATGAAAAAGGATAAAGGAAAAGTAACACGCACGGAGGAAAGATGAAAAATGTAATTTATCGATTGAATTCGTAAGATCGAATTGTAAACCTTAGTAAAAATCATGGATTCGTCGAGAGAAAGAAAAAATCGACTGTATGTCAGAAACAATGCCTTTGACGAGTTCGTTCAACGAAAAAGAAAAAAAAAAATGGTACGTTAGCAATAAATGGTATCCAAGCGCGACTCGGCTCGATAAAATCGCTCGTTCGGGGATAATATTCAGCCAGGGATATTTTTCATTCTTGTTAGACGGTGGATAGATCGTTTGGGGGGGGGGAGAGAGCCGACGAGCCTATTTTATCGTGCCGACTTATTAGTGTATTTTCGTATGTCCCCCGTGGCCGAGAGAGAGAAAGAGGGAGTATAACCTTTTGAGATGTTCCGTTTAGAAGGGACACAAGCACGCCCGTTTATAAGTGCACACAAAAAGCACATATATACAGACACATCCTTGTACGACACACGATCATCGAACATTCCTCTACGTTTTTCTCTGTGTATGTTTCTCTCTCTCTTCGTGCTTTTTTTTTTTTTTATCGTTCGAGAGAAGAAACAACACGCGAGAATAGAGAGAGAGGATCGTATATAGCAACCCTTTCTTTAGCGTCCTCTTGGCTGTGCGGTACAAACGACGTTTATTGCTAATTGTTTTCTTCTTATTTTTTTTTTTTTTTGTTTCTTCAGTCAACGGATAGATGCGTAAATAATCGAAATATTATAGAAACACCGTTGTTTCAAACACAATTCTCACCGGGGGTTCACGCGACGACCACGGGAGAACGAGAATTTTCGGTGAATGGATCGGACGACGAGAGTTATCAATTGACAGCGTGTTTTATTGTCGCGTAAATACACGCGTATAATAATGTCCTCGACCGAAGAACGAAACGGACGTGCTCCCTTGAGATCGTTCAGAGAGAAATTTAATCGTATTCTTCGAGAGAAAAGTAAATCGGGGGAGATGTGTGTAGTATTGATGTGTTTCTTTTTTTTTTTTTTAAGAGAGCCTCTTCCGTTTTTTTCTTCGGCAACGAAAGAGAATTAATAAAAATATGTACACCAGGCTCGAGCGAGAGACAAGAGTTTTCCTTTTTTTTTTTTAATTTTTTTTTTTTAAATGCGAACGAGAGAGTTAATGTGAACCGTGTCCGCGATGTAAATAAATTTATTCTTAAGGACTTAAAACTGAAGCGACGATTCGTGAAGAGTGTATACTTATTATTATTATTAATTATTATTATCGTTTGCAAGTCGTGCATTTGTATTTCACGCGTATGCCCAACGAGCTGCGATATCGTGGATACATGCTCGTCCCCCCGGAAGTCCTCAGTCGCGGGAAAGGATCGCTCGAATTAAGAATTGTATTGTCGTTCGTCCGCGATGTAGAGGTTCAAAAGACGAAATTTCACGTGAAAAAAAAAAAAGAAAAAGACGGATGAACGTGAATCGTGTGAGACGTTTTCCAATGTTTCGCCTCGAGACTAAACTATTCTTTCTTTGTTCTCCTCTTTGGATTCAGGGGGTGGGCCTGGTACACCTCTCTTGTTCGCCGATCATGAGCGGGATCGTTGTATATATATTTTGATTTTTAGAGAGATATTGAAAAATGGAACAAAAGAGTATTGAAAATCGACGCGGTAAACCTTTCCTCGGTTCTTCACGACTGACGATCTTCGGGTGATCCCGAGCTGAGCTTGCCTAGTTCCAGGCGGCGTTAACAAAGTTATCCTCAATAAAGAGAGAAGCAAAAGAATGACTAAAAAAAAAGAAACATCTCGACTCCTGTTATTTTTCACCCTTTGGCGTTCGCGGTCTCCACGATCTTGGATTTCTTATTTATATTGTAAATAACCCTCATTCCCCCCTTTTTTAAAACGATTTTTACAACGATTCTTTAGTTTTATAAACAGTAGAAATTTCAGAAATAAAAATGCTCTTTCAAGATCATTGTTTTCATAGATATTTTATATAGTGTTATATTATTATATTGGTTTTAACAGATACTGTGCCACATTTTCTTGATATTACATTGTTTATCATATCGCATTACGTAATGTTGATTACTGGAGATTTAAATGAAATGTGGAAACAAAGAAATGATTTTATTCTTTTTTGGTTAATTATCTAAAATGAATCTTATATTTCTTATCGGTAATATTTATATTGCAAAAATAATTATAGCGTAGACTCGTTGCGTTCGAAATGTATTGTGACATTCATAAGAGCATTTTGGATTAACATTCAGGTGCAAATACGAGTATAATCAGTGATGCCAGAATCGTGGAACTTGGTGTAATGAGTTGCATATTTATATACGTATTATATATTATATATGACGTTCGTTCCCAATCACGGTGATTTTTCACAGTGATTCGTGATTTCTCGTGATCGTTTCTGATTGGTGGAGAAACCTAACAGTTCTTTACACGCGACACATAATCTGTATATTTTATATTAACGACATCAAAACAAACATTCGAGTTATATCGTATAAATAAAGTGAAGGAATAATTAGAAACAATGAAGAATAATGAATAAATTAATGATTATACATTATAATCTACCTGTTACTTAGCAAATCATTCTTTTAGAATTTCTAGTTTTTTCTACTGATTTTTACAAACACAAATAGTAATGTAATTCATCGTAAAATCATCGTGAGGTGAGTACGTGGGGTCACAGAACCCCTGCAGGAGGCGCCAGAGACATCGCAGAATAACTGGCGCCGAATGTTAACGTATCTTAAAGATTTCTATCTCAAAAAATTGCGCCCAATTTGCTCCCTCCGAATCTCAAATTATTCCTGACGACTTAATGTGTAGACCCAATACTGCAGAACACCAGGATTAGTACAATTATTTATGCTACTATTAACGTTGACCTCATACGGAGAGGCAACCCTCACAAAAACAGATTTGGATTGCATTTACACGGCTGAACGGGCATCATTTTTCTTCGTCACGCATTAGATTCGAAGTTTAAAGAACTTAGATTAGTACTCTCTAGCAGCTCGGAATCAGTAATTACAAGAATATTGTTAAATTCACAACTGTTTGCTACGATTGACAGTATATCCCGTCATGCATACCCCGTTTTGTTCACTTCAGACAGCTGTTACACCGTTATACGGATAGCTTCCGTCTAGATAAAGCACTCAATTTGTAGCTTAAAAAACGTAGATTAATCCTCTCTCATTAACAATAACAATAACCGACCAGAACACTGTTAAATTCGCATTTAATTGTTGAATACCACTATTTTTTCGACCGGTGGCGCCACCCGTAGCAATTCGCTCAAACTGCTAGCTAAATCATACCGACAGGTGAGTGAAAATTTCTAGTCATGGAAAAATGCAAATATCTCAGTAATTAAGCACTTAATATGAACGTCATTAGTCTCAAATTGTTCCTCAGGACTTAATTCATCGATCCAACGGTGCAGAATCCCTGAATTAGTAAAATTAGTTATGCCTGTATTACCTTAGCCCCTTATGGGGCGACAACTCTAATTGCAACATATTACGATCGCATTTACACCGCTAAACAGGCATGATTCTTCTTCGTTTTACATTAGATACAACGTTTAAAGAACGTAGATTCGTACTCTCTAGCAGCCGGGAACCAGTAATTACAAAAACATTGTTAAAATCACATTTATTTGCAACGGTTGACGCTGTATATCATCACGCGTACCCCGGTTAGTTTACTTTGGACAACTCTTCCAACGTTATGCTGACAGTTACCGCCTTGACAAAGCACTCAATTTGTAGCTGAAAGAACGTAGATTAATCTTCTGTCATTGAAAATAACAATAAACGACCAGAACACTGTTAAAATCGCATTTAATTGTTGAATACCACTATTTTTCGACTCGTGGCGCCACCCGTGGCGAATCGTTGAAACTGCTAGCCAATTATAGGCTAGCAGTTTCCGCGATTCGCCACGGGTGGCGCCACGGATCAAAACAAAAGTGGTATTCAATAATTAAATGCGATTTTAACAGCGTTCTGGTCGTTTATTGATATTTTCAATGACAGAGGATCAATCTACGTTTCTTAAGCTTCAAACTGAATGCTTGATCAAGACGCAATCTGTCCATATAACGTTGGAAGAGCTATTCAAAGTGAACTAACCGAGGTACGCATGACGAGCTACAGTGTCAACCGTTGCAAACAAATGCGATTTTAACAATGTTCTTGTAATTATTGGTTTTCAGCCGTTAGAGAATAGTAATCTACGTTCTTTATACGTTGTATATAATCTAAAACAAAGAAGAATCATGCCCGTTTAGCGGTATAAATGCGATTGAAATCTATTGCAATTAGAGTTGCCGCCCTATAAGGGGCTACGGTAATACAGGCATAACTAATTTTACTAATTCAGGGTTTCTGCACTATTGGGTCGATGCATTAAGTCCTGAGGAACAATTTGAGACTAACGACGTTCATATTCAGTGCTTATTTACTGAGATATTTGCATTTTTCCATGACTAGAAATTTTCACTCACCTGTCGGTATAATTTGGCTAGCAGTTTGAGCGAATTGCCACGGGTGGCGCCACCGGTCAAAAAGATAGTGGTACTCCGCGATTAAATGCGATTTTAACATTGTTCTGGTCGTTTATTGTTATTTTCAATGAGAGGGGATTAATCTACGTTCTTTCAGCTACAAATCGAGTGCTTTACTTAGACGAAAGCTACCCGTATAACGGTGTAAGAACTGTCCAAAGTGAACTAACACGGGTTACACATGACGAGATACAGTGTCAACCGTTGCAAA
>NW_015373910.1:4269337-4357067 GCF_001272555.1 Dufourea novaeangliae | reverse complement strand
AAAGTGAGGAAGCAAGCACAGACCTGCACGGGATGGTACGACCTTGGTACACGGCGTACACGGCTAAGTCAATAAACTGGGTGACGCAACTCACTAGCGCGTTGGATCGACGGAGAGCACCGATACTCGGCACGCTCTACCGTACTCTCTCGCTCGCATACCTCCCTCCCATAGACCACCGAAATTCCTCGGCACCCGTCAACACCGACGGAGAGCACCGATACCGCGGCTCGCTCTACCGCTCTCGCTCTCTCCCGTTCGCCCGCTCCGACCATCTTCGGCATCGTTCGGTACGCGTCGACACAGACGGAGAGCACTGATACCGGCGGCTCGCTCTCCCGCTCTCGTTTATTTATGATGTTCATATTCCCCAAATAAATATCATTTTTAACTAATTTGTTTAAGCGACATGTTCCTTTTAAAAATTTAGCTCTCCAGTATCAATTCTAAGACCGTTATTTATTATTCATTTCATATCGTTAAGTACGATTTTTCTCACAGGATACCGATTTCTATTACAGTATCACAAAATAATTGCAAATATGAAACTTCTTTATCTCTTGTAAAGTGAATGAAGTTAAATCACGACCGTGATCGTGATTCGGCGATCACTGTGATAAATCACCTGTAGTGATTTTGCACGCAATCTCTACTGATAGGCACGTTAAAAATAAATTTATATCTTACGGAGTATATATTTGATATCGAGTTGCAATATGATTGGGTAATCAAAGGTTTTCTCGGTGAGCAATCGGTGAGAATCTTTTGTCTACAAAATTGTTACGTGGCATAACGCAGTACTATATTCAGTAACCGCATGCTAAATATAGTTTAAAAATCAAACGATTAATTTATGATTTTATTTAAAAATCTAACGATACAATTGTTGAAACATTGTTGAGCTGTTTTCGAAATTTTAAGTTGCGCCTGCGTACTACTTTCAGGTTAAAAAAACATAGTAGCATACTGCCGAACTACATTGGACTATTTACATGTTTACTACTTTGCAGTTTGTTGCGATTGTTTGACTTCCGAAGCCAAATTTTAACTACGTAACATTTACACGTGACCAAATTTCTATAGAATTTAACTGCGTTTTACCGTACATGCAGCGAAGCATTTTGACAGTGAGACAACGTAAATTGTAACGAACGTATCCCACACGTTGTGATCTCGTGACGGAAAAATATCAAGTACCTTATATGTCAGTTATTGAATTTTTATTATATACAGTTTTTATGTAACAAAAGGTAAATTTATTGTAATTATATATTACACTCTTTTCTAAAAAAATTATTTCATAAAATCATGTGTTAAATACATAAGTAAATACACTGAATAATGAACCTAAATCACAATATAAAAATATTTGTGTTTGACCAAATTAAACTGTAATCAAGTTTATACATATTCTAATTTTAATTCTTTTCAGAATGAGTCACATTAAATGTTTACGCCACCCTATGTCCTGTTTAATCAGCTGTAATTTTGAAACAATTACTAGAAACTTGGTAATACAAAATGGGTACAGAAATCTTCATCATTCGTAAGTTATTTAGCATGTAATAAGGATTTAATGTGTTGCATTCGATAAGTGTGTTCATATTTAAAAACAAACAAAACATTTCAGGTGCATGGTATTGGTTGTTGGGGGTGGTACCGGGGGTTGCAGTATGGCTGCAAAGTTTGCTAAAAAGTTTAAGGATCCAAATAAAGTTATCATCATAGAACCAAATGATGTTTGTATTCTTTATTGTATCAACCAGTATTGGATTTATAAAACACTTCTTATTTCTAATTAAAACTATTTTATAGGTTCACTTTTATCAACCAATGTTTACATTAATTGGTGGTGGCATAAAACAATTTGAAGACTCGAAAAAGTCAATGAAAGATGTTTTACCAAAGCATGCAAAATGGCTTCAAGAAAATGTAATGACCTTCGAGCCAGATCAGAACAGAGTAACTATGAGTAACGGTGATCAAGTACAATATGACATTATGATTGTTGCAATGGGTTTGCAACTATATTGGGAAAAAGTGAGGTTGGAAAAATTATCTTATGTCGTTCACCTAACAAATAAAAATTAATTATATTGTATGCGTATACCAGATACCTGGTTTGACACAAGGTCTTAGGGAATATACATCACAAGTTTGCTCTATATATGGGTCTGACACAGTTTCCAATGTTTTTCCTAAAATCAAGAAGACTAAGGAAGGTACTGCAATATTTACTTTTCCTACTGGCCCAGTCAAGTGTCCTGGAGCACCACAAAAGATTGCATATATTGCAGAAGAATATTTTCGGAAAGTAAGTACGATTGTACTAAAGAGCACCTTTGTAGGAATCTGTAACTTAATAGCAGAATGAATATAAGATTAATACTGTTTAAAAAAATTGATCTGTATGTGTGGAAGGTTTTTTAGTTTCTGTTTTTGAGTATTAAATAGAGAATTATTTAACTACGTAGACGTAATGAATGCTAATAGGAATTTGAAGAGTACTTAGTTCACAGATACCTCCATTGATGCTCCCTGGTACTTATACTATAGAGGGTATTTCGCGATAACTGATACATCCATGTGAAAGTGAAAACGAAGTTCCATACTACAAAAGATTTTAAATGTTTGACTTGCTCTTGTACATAGAAAAACCTTATGTATCATTTATAGCAGGATATTGCATACATGTATATTTGTATATTTTCTATCTTTCAAAAATACTATACAAGCATCTTGTGCTAATACTTCCTTTTCTAAAGGACAATGCGCGTAAAAATATAAAGGTTGTGTATAACACTGCTTTACCAGTCCTATTTGGCGTGAAAAAGTATGCTGATTCACTTTGGAAAGTTTGCAAACAAAGGGATATTACGGTAAATCTTCGAACGAATCTTGTAGAAATAAGACCGTCATCTCAAGAAGCTGTATTTGCAAAATTGGATAAATCGAACGAAACGTTTGTTGAGAAGGTATTTTTATACATATTTCATATGAAACGGATATAAGATAGTGTACTTCGTGATATGTTCTCCTTTTTAGTATTCGTTACTTCACGTGTGTCCACCAATGGGTCCACCTGATGTTCTGAAAGAACACTCTACATTAACGAACGAGATGGGATTTTTATCTGTCGATCCTAAAACCTTACGTCACACGAAATACTCGAATATATACGGAATAGGAGATTGTACAAGTACTCCAAACTCAAAAACAATGGCTGCAATAGGTATTGTAATATTTAATAAAAATTACTCCGAATGTTTATTTTCATATATTTTATTTTTAGCGGCCCAAGGCAAGGTATTATATAAAAATATTTGTGATGATCTGAGTGGTAAACCAATGACTATGGCTTATAATGGTTATTCATCGTGTCCCTTGGTTACTGGTTACTCAAAATGTATTTTAGCTGAATTCGATTACAATTTACAACCACTTGAAACGTTTCCAGTCAATCAGGGACGAGAATATTTCTTCGCATTTGTACTCAAAACATACATTTTCCCACTTCTCTATTGGCATTTGATGCTACGGTAAATTTATTACAATTTTTATATCTTCAGTTCAGGAGTGAGAAATTTGTGAGATTTCATGTTGATATATTTTCAGTGGCTACTGGGATGGGCCAGAATTTTTCCGCAGGTACACAAACTGGTTAAAAAAGAAAGAAACAAATAACAGTTACAATGTCTAATAATCAGGTTGGATCACTTAGTGTGAAAAACAAAGTATTTATAACAAAGTCGTTGTACATTGTATATAATTCTATTGATTAGTAATATATGGCACTGTTAAGTAATTATTATACTGTGGATGTTGTGTAAAATCATATTTTGGTGGATTAACTTCGAAAAACTAGAACTAGTCAGAAGTTTTGTTCAAAGTAGCATAAAAACGTTATTAAATGTAATTAATTTTTTTGAGTCACTTCTGCCTGTCTGATGTTATAAATGCATAAAATCTGCAGTCTAATAATTATAATTGAATTTATTTTATATAATAATTTGTCAATAAATAAATGGATGTAAGAAATGTTATGATACAAAATATTGTACTTAAATTTAAAATTTAAAAACGATTTCGTCTTATCGCGTGATCCATTTAACTTGAATACAGGTGGCACTCGTGTAGTATTACGAGAATATTGACGCGTCAAGTTTGACGTGAACATGGATGGTCAGCTATTGGTAGGTTTTTTTGACGTGCGTCTTACGTTTTTTTACCTAGATTTCGTATTAAAGTGCGCCTCATAATAATATATTCTTGATGTAAGTATTGTCTCGTGCAATTGTAATCATGAATCGTGGTGGATCATCGAAAGTCGTGCAACATAACCCCTCTCCAATGCTTCAGAGTGACCAGGATCGCGATTTTCTACAACGCGTATGATTTCTATTGATTTTAAGTTTGCTTTTCCTGTCTGTTCCCATTTACACTTGTTTATTTTAATAACAAACTAGTAAACGAAAGTGTTTCCTAACCTCTTTGAATTTAACGTAGCATGCGTGGTTCTTTAAACTTTTTCATTTTAATTCAAATTGGTAATCGAATACTACATGGGTGCATACGTGGGAAAGACTTTTTTAACAGGTTACTCTGTTTTAATAAAATTCATGTCTTACTGTAGGAACCTACACTTTATACTGTCAAGGGTATGGCTATCCTTGACAATGATGGCAACAGAATATTAGCCAAGTATTATGACAAGAATGTATTTCCCACATCGAAGGAACAGAAAGCATTTGAGAAGAATCTCTTCAACAAAACACACAGGGCAAATGCAGAGATTATTATGTTGGATGGTTTAACTTGTGTCTATAGGAGTAATGTAGACTTGTTTTTTTATGTTATGGGAAGTTCTCATGAAAATGAGGTATACATAATTCTACAATATTAATTGTGTTATTCTTGAGTGTCATTTTTGTGCAGTTTGTAAAGTCCTATCATTTTTGTTTCAGCTGATCTTGATGAGTGTCTTAAACTGTTTGTACGATTCTGTTAGTCAAATTTTAAGAAAAAATGTTGAAAAAAGAGCTGTTCTGGATAGTCTAGACATAGTTATGCTAGCAATGGATGAGATCTGTGATGGCGGGTAAATAGTACTTATGTAATAAATAAGTAACATGTTGGTATTGATAACATGGTACATAAAAAAATATTTTGATTTAGAATTATTCTCGATGCTGATGCCTCCAGTGTTGTTCAGAGGGTAGCGTTGCGAACAGATGATATTCCTTTGGGCGAGCAAACAGTTGCACAGGTAACAATTATAATTAGGTGAAAAATTTGATGAATTTAATGTCCTAGTAAAGTTGTTAAGTAAGTGTCCTGTTGTCACATAGAAACATTTTCGATTTCTTTATTTTGTGTTCATGCATCATTCTACATTCTTCGCACAGTCTCTGATTGTAAGTTTTTGTGAACCTAGAAGACAGCATTGTTAACAATACTTAAGTAAATTTTATGTACATATTTAAATGCTTTACTTCTGTTCTAGGTTCTGCAGTCTGCAAAGGAGCAACTGAAATGGTCGTTATTAAAATAAGTTTTATACACATAAATTGTATTAATCGCATATATGTATAAAATCATCATTTTAAAGTATAAAACAATAAAATTCCATATTAAGTATTTTATAAAGCTTGTTCTGTTACTTTTTGTTCGAACCTGTTTGAAACTACCTCATGAAACTTGAATCCCCTTGACGAGTGTCCACTAATGTTCAGCAATCGGAGATGAAGATGTAGGAAGATCCTGACGAGGTTCGCGGACGCGAGTGAAATGAGGATTATCCGTGGCACGTCCGTATTTACGGGCTCGCGACTCACGCAAGGTCGCGAGTTTGCGCGAACAGGTGCGCGAAAATCAAGTGCAGTAGAAAATCGAGCGCACTAAAAATTATTTCTTGATTAATTTATTATATCTAACAAAGTAATTGTTATAACAATTACTTTTCTGGGGGATATTGTTAAACAATCTGCCAGCTCTTTTATAATGCAAATTGTTATTGTTTATAACAAATAGGAATCGAGATACATAGAAACTTGTATGATATGGATTGTTTAGTGAAATGTTACATATAATTACTTTTACTTTATTGCAAACTATTAAACAACGATTATGTTTTAATGTTAATGATGATTGTTAACTAAATATTATTTCATTTAAATGCGTCTTGGTAGAGTTTTATGCGAAAAATTTGTAAAAATTTGTCGAAAATGAGAATTCCTCGAACGGCGTTTGATTTTGGAATTAGGAGCATGGTGGTTTTCGGACCTTTAGCCAATGAAATATCTAATGCTTTATTGGTGCTAATATGGAACAATTACCATATCGAATTGATGTTTTGCTTTTAAAAATGATTAAAAGAAAAGTAAAAGAGGAAGCCTATAAATCAATCCCAAAAATGATCAAACGATAAAATTTATGCACTCGCATATTTCTTCTATACTTTTTACAAGTTTGTTTATTTCATTTTATACAAAATCCATATAAAATACGGAGGGAAGGTATCGCGTACACCTTATAAATACGTTATTTACATGATATTATATTAATTATATTATATTATATATATATCTATGTATAAATCGTGCATGGACCGTCAAAATTTTTCCAAAATTTTGCCGTCTCCCGTTCCGGGGAGAGACCAAATCGCCCATCATGGATTCAACAATTTAGCTCGTTTCACACGTTCAGCCTGTTTCAAACAGCCCGCGATTCTTCAGACGGATATGTTCAGTAAGTAATGTACAATGTTTGCGATCATTTCGATTGCAAGAACGTTGTCGATTATTTCGACGTTAAAGTCATTGGACTTTTAGGAAACAACGATCGCTGCGAACGCGATTGTAAGGAACGGAACAAGATCGACGAATGAACTTCTCCTCGCGCCGGATGGAATCCCGATTTCGCTGCACATAGTCTCATTAACTTCTGGCAGAGCCGTGTAGTTTGGGAACGTCTGGATATCTGCAGGCTATAAATAAAAAATCGAGCAATTAAGAGGCTATTCGATGCGACAGAAGTAGGGACTTAAACCGGTATGATTTTGATACCGGTATTATGCCATCAAAGCTATACCGAAACCGATATATTACCGAAAACAGAAATAAATACCGGTATTTTGTCGGTTTCTATAAGGGTAGGACTTATATAGGGCGAATGTACAACCGCAAATACCGGTATAATACCGGTATTTACGTTTCGGTAGAAGTCCCTGGACAGAAGTCGATAAAGGTCGAATTGGACGTCAATTTACCAGGGCTAATTTGTCGTCCCTTTTCCTGCAGAAGGTCATGTGCCTGCCATGATATAGACTCTTCTCGATGGACCTCGAAAGTAGCTCTTCGGTCCAGGGCAGCGCTAAAATGTGTTCCGCCAGCGTTCGACCTGTCCAAAGAAGCATTCCTGTTAAGATTCGTGCTTACAATTAGCATCCTGATAACCAGTTGTGTACAAGTTTTGAGCAAATTGCCACTAAATAATGACAAAAGTTGTATAAAAAAACCATAGTCATCTGTTTTCGCATTTGACTTGGGATTTGCAAGCAGCGCCAGCTGACAAAATGGTAAATCAAATTGGCAGCAGGTCTTGTAACATACCTGTGTCAAATTAGGGGCAAAAACGGAACAAAGTCTGAGCGAGCCAATTTTTTGTTATATCAGGTTAGACGTCCTATTTATGTACCTCTAAATTCTTCAGGTTCCTCGATGATAAGACGCGTGAACACATTATCATTCTCGTGCTCCACCGTGTAATCCCTCATAGCTCTCAAGGCAGACTTTGCCTCCTTGATAAGGTCCTCATCGATATCATCGCCAGGCCTGGTCGCAGGATATATAGGTAACTGACCCGTGGAAGGAATCGTCACAGTATCGGTCCTGAATGAACCACAACCATTAAAACCACAAATCCTTTCTACCGTCTTCTTTGTATATATATACATAAAATGTAATATACACAAAAATACAACAAAATATTTCTTTGGTAATATTCAGATAATTTGCTAATGAAAGGATTTATCTGAAAAAGAAATTGCAAGTCACCCACCTGGTGGTTAAGAAAAGCTTCTCCAGGTGATCCATGGTGACGCCCTTGAAACTGTACACACCAAGGGTCTTGAACAAATCCTTGACAGGCGTCATACTGTAACAGGCCGCGAGTGGTGTCCTGGGATAGTGCACTACGAAAGCCAAACACATCTCCTGGGACGCAGCATAGCCTCCCAGAGTCGGTTTTGTTCTGTCCAGAGTGCCGTAAACGCATTCAGCGACCAGTTCATCGCCTGGTAGTACTTTGACCTCTTTCTCCAGGGTGTGAGACTGCTGGTACTCGAAGTCGAAATGATTATCTTGGACGATTCTGGGCAATTCCTTGCCCTGACGGATGTGCTTCAGGCTCAAACGTCGACCAGCCAGATGAGAGTGTAGAGCAACCGAGACGATGTTCACTCCAGTCTCAGGGAACATCTGGAAGAGTAGATAATATTCTTGTAACTCTGGAGAACAACGAAGATCGATTCTTCAAGAATGTTCTCCAAGGGTAGAATTATTTTTTACCGTATTGGTGCAATGAGGAGTGCAATATCCAGCTGTGGCGTACTCCCTCTGTTGCGGGGGAATCAAATGAAGAGGACTGACGGCCACCCCAGCGACCAAAATCCCAGCCTCTTCGGGACGAAGCTTTGGGGTCAAGTGAAGCCTGACCCCGCTGCTGTCCACCACTTTCTTCATGCCAGGGTTGTTGTAGTGCACCTCCAGCATATAATAGGAGCCCTCTCTGTGCTCTGCGATAGGTATACCGACGTGTTCCGGAAGCCATTCCCCTGAAAGACGAAGATATGTTAGTCAACAACTACATCCAAATGTCAGTTCTTAGAGTGTCACTCTAACAAGGGAACATCAGGAATTGACAATCGTCGATTTTGTTGTAATTCTGTGAGATTGTAGTTCTCATCAAAATATTTGACACGTATTTTTTCTTTAGCTACTCTTATCCACTTTAGAGGGGTGAGAACAGCCCTAAAGTTAGGGGTGTGAACTGTATTCGGTTGAATATCTCGGAAACTGTTAGGGATATAAAAATACTATAAATTCAAATATTATGTGGTTTTTGATAAGAAATCTAGCTATATGATTGGATTTAAAAATAATCCATTTGTTCTAATTCAAGCTTGAAGGCTCGAACGTTAAAGCTTTCACGGCTCAAGCTTCGAACCTTGAGGGTTCGAGCCTTAGAGTTTGAATCGCGACTCGAACTGTTAAAGCTCAAGACTCGAGGCTCATTTTAACACTACTTCAATCTATACCTGAGCTACCACGGGCCCAAGCTAGCACCGGCTGCAAACAGGACTCCCATTCTCGAGGCATCGTTGGGCTATAACACGGCGCTCCGACGATCCTGGCGTGTTGTCCCAGTATCGGTAACGTCGAGGCGCATTCGTACAGTATTATATGGTGCACCAAGTTCTCGTTTGCCTTCTCTATCAGGGGTGTGTACTGAAAAAGAAGAAAAAGAAAATATAATTAACGCGTTAACTTCTCACGATTCCAAATCTCGTTTAACATCGTGGTCCCGCAAATTCGACGAAGAAACATGACGCCTGGCACACAAATGGAATACAGGATCGGGATTTTACTCCTCTCGTCGGGGTGGAGGATGAGGATACCTTTCAGAAGGATTCCATTGACAATCGGTGAACGTTTCGGGCACAAGAATGACATCATTCTACCGAGGCCCTTTCTTTATTCTAATGACGTCCGTCTCTACATGGTGCCACGTCCGGCATGGATGACCGTGATTCGTGAAGCACATACGAATCAGCTGGGCCCAACCTTATGGAATTCCCGGCAGTACCTTCTGCCGCGTTGGACACGCGAAACGTACACTAGGGAATACCAATCCATCTGCGGATTCGCCGAAATGAGACTTCGAGGTATCACCCCGGATGGTGCACGATCGGAGGGTTCTTTTTTCTTGTCTTACGATTTACCTTGACGTCTACAATATTATTGTCACGTGCAGCATTATTGTCGGTAGTTTCCCACAGAGTTGGGCAGAATGTACTCTAATTGCTAATTCCAAATCACGATTGCAATGTAATTGCAGGTTTATAATTGCATTGTAATTAACAAAACCGGGACGCTAAGGATATAATCCGATAACTTGTACGTGGTGACGATATCAAAATGTTTTCTTTGAGTTAAAGGGAAATACTAGTTTGCTGATATTAATATTTAACTTTTAGAGTAAATATACAATTGCGATAAGTACACGAATTCCTTTGTTTCTGGGGAATTGTTGATGATAAAATAATTCTGGAGACTGCAAACATCAAGGAAATCATAGAGCAAGGGGTTAAAATTGGTCGAAAAATTTCGTTCACTTACCCCGATCATGTGGTGTTTCTCCTTATGAGGAGCCCTGAAGATTTTGCACCAGTAGGTCGTGTCAGCGTTCTCCGAGACCGGTGGCTAAGCATCGAAAAATACATAATTAATCCAATTCATCGAAACCAGTCGATTAAAGGCACAGTTTAAACAGTCCGTTAAATCTACCTGATGTAATTTCACGTCCCAATATGTCACGTCTTGCGTGTGCTGCGGGGGTGAATGAGGCGCAGGAGTTTTCAGCCTGAGCGCTCTGCCACCCCTCTTATCTCCGGGCCAGATCGCGGTATTTAGTTCGGGATCGGTTTGGTGCAGCGCCCAGAGGACTCGTACAGTGTCTCCCTGGAATAAACCAAGGAATTGAAAAAGAATCGATTTTTAAACATTTGCTTATAAATATACATATATTTGTAGCGGACAAGTCATGTATTATACAAAATTTTATAAGCCGAATTTTTGAAGCTCCACATGCTAATACCAAAAAAATCTAAGCGAGTACAATAAGAAATCGCTATATAAATTAGTTAATATTGTTTTAGATATCGCTTATTAAAAATAATTCGAAGGATCTATATCTGCACGGAAACTTTTGCAGACCACTGTACGCTCGTTAAGGAATACTTTAATAGGTTCGACAGATCGGGTCGGGAATCCCAGTGGGTAACGCAGGAGGACGGCATGCTAAACGCCTGAATATCGCCGCGGGAATTCGACGCAGGGGTGGGGAGGCGTGAGGGCCTTAGGGGTCCGCTTAAACTCGCGGGGTCCCTCCGTGCGCCGAGCATAAATCGAACGTGGCCCCCTCTCTCGGCGAATTCTACTGGGCCTTCCGAAGCTACGCTGTAAATCTTCTCCCCCGACCATCCCTCTATTCCCAGGGTTCGTTCGGTGAATTCGATATTGGACAATTCACGTTTTTACGACTTCTAATTACCAACGGGCCCGGAACTATGGCGGGACCGTGTCGCCCACTGTGCAAATATTCTCTTCTTTATTGTCCTCGGAGAGTGTCTGACGTGCCTTGAGTCTTTTTAACCCGTTCAGTCCCAAATTATTAAAAAATTACCAAAGAGATAATTTGTTATCTTGATGCACGTAAATATTTTGACCTTGAGAGAGTTTTGCAAAGGTCACATTAAAATTTTTAAATGAAATTAAATATTTTTGCATATTCTTTTATCCTACTGCGTTAATAAAAAAAAAATCGGTATATGTATAATCGTGTATTCGCTCACCGTGAGTCGATGATCCTGGGGATCGCAGGTTTGCCAGTTTCGCGAGAAGATCACGCTTGTGTGCGTCTCGTTCTGCGATCCACCGAGCACCTTGACATCTTGGGACGCATCTGTGACCAGGGCGGCGTCTGGATCCTCGATCCCGTGCGAGTCCTGAAGAAAAAAAAATGAAGAACAAGGTTAGAATCGCGAACAGGGTCAACGGACGCCGAAAAGAGTCGTCCCCGGAGGGCCACAAAACCACTCGCTGCTGACTGGATGGGGATCGACATCGTTTATCGGGTCAGGTGAGCCGCGCCAGGTGTTTACGTTCGACGATGCAACGAAACTTTCGGACCGGGGGCCAGTTTCCGAGATCCTTTCCTTCGCCTTTACTTTCTCCTGTATTTTCGTCAACGATGTGACAGGGCTAGGGGTGTTCGGGTACTAATTACTATTTAGTACTGCGATATTAAAAAAAGGAAACATATTAATCTATTTAAAAAAATTTATCTATAAGTGTAATAGTTTCGGAAATAAAAATTCGTTTATAGAGTCACGTGTGGCTAAAACATGTTTTTCGCAGTTTCTTAATATGTTATAATTCGTTACTAGCTTTGAGGCCAGCGAAATGATGACATAAACTAATCATTATTTCAGATAGACTACAATATATTACAGTTTCATTAACATCGGAAGACATGCTGCCAGGAAGTTACTGAATTGGCGTGGAATGGCTCGTATGTAAACGTTCGTCTAGTCAGGAATTACTGGGGCACTTTAAGAATCACGAATGTCTATTTGAGTGGTTATTACGTTGCTGATGTTTATGCATTTATGGCATCCTTTAACTTCGTTATACGAAGAAATTAGGAAATAATCCCCTTCGAATAATTTACATGCATAACGTATCGGAACAGTCTGTATTCGATCGGAAATGGAACACCGTCGAGTGTGCCGACACGCAGAAGGGAGGCTCCGCGGGCGTTTGGGTCCGTTGGATTCCGATTATGGTCGGGCGCTTAAGAGTTCGTAAGACCCCGAGGGGAAGTCCCCTTCCTGTTCATAATGAATCGAAATAATTGGCCCAGAGCGGCGTCATGCTCGCCGCTCGTGTGTACGTATTTTGTAATGAGTACACGCGCAAAGAGGAAACAGCGATAAAGTGCCGCGGTGCGCATCGTGAAAAACACGAGGGAAGGGGTTGTATTCGTAACGGATCGACGCTGTCGACTGACAATTAGACAGTTGTTCGAACCGTACGAGGTGTTCTAACCTGATATTTATCACTCGGCCATGACGAAAGATAAACTGGCCGTTCGCAAAACAAAGTGGTTAATTTCAGTTTTCGAAATTTTTCAAATCTTAGCGTCACAGAACAAGCTAAAGTGACTAACTCTAGTTTTTGAATACTTTTGAATTTTAGCGCCAAAGAACAAGCCAAATACTCATCGGGTATTTACTGTAATATTACGTAAATAGCCAAGCAAATTTTCGATTTAACCTCGAACCAACCAGATACAAAAAGAAAAGAACGTATTTTAACGTTCTCCTTTCAATTACCGTCCAGTGGATCAGGGTTAAGCTGAACATTTTTCGACTTTATACTTTCGTTTAATTATACATTCCCTCCCTCATTGTACACCTTCTTGCGCCCTCGTTTCGCGAAAAAATTCCTTTTAACCGTGATCGCTCGCGGCTCATTATTCGGGCGGGGTCTGCGAAGCCGGTTTCTCACGAAGTTCGCGGGGGTTTTCTCATGGTACCCGGATATTCTCATCGTCGCCCGACTAATTAGCACGACCGTGGCATTGCTGGATGGTGATTAAAAAAAAAAAAGAAGAAAGGAAAAAAAAATGAAGCGGATGAAAAGGTCGGAGATTCCGCGGCGATTTCTCTCGAATCCGACGAATCGGTCGTTCAAGGGTACGTTTTAATTACCACCTGTTGATTTACACGGTCGTCGATAGAGGAGTGTGAACGTAGTGAAAACCAATTTTTTGTTCTCTTCTTCTTCTGCAGAACGGATTACACGTTTAGGAGCGGGAACGCCTTAATTGCCGCGTCGCAAGAGATTATGCAAATGGGGGGTGGAGGGGGGGTGGTGGGACTGCAGAAGGACGCGTAGACACCTGGTTTCTATAATTGTGAGTCACGAAACTCGACAACGGGGAAGCTCTCCACATGCTTCTCTCTTCTGGCGTCCTCCTTTCAGGAACAGGTTCCGCGACTTTTGCGAGTAACAAATGCGTCAACCGGCTTCTGTGCCCTCCGCGGTTCTAACGATACTCGTTAAAACAGAGAAGAGTATAAAGGAAAAGTTCGGTCACACGGAAAGTTCAAGCACGGACATTCCCGGAGGATATTTAGAAAATGGAAGAAGAACAAGCGTGACGAAGACTTGTACAAGTATTCTCTGTCTGACACGGTGTTTCCATCACAAGATTTCGATCAGATACGGTTGGAGAATCGTGTGGAGTACAGTAAATCATCGATGAGTGTTCGACGGCTCCTCGGCACCGAGTGTTCAGACTAGGGCTGTTATGAATATTCGAATAATTCGAACACTCCGTACTATTCGAATTGTTCAAAGTATTTGAAATCAGTGGTGGGGATGACGTCTGAACACTCAACATACAGGGCACTGTTTGTCACAAGATATGGACCTAATATAATTTCTATACTATTATATTAAAAACTGAACGACCTTAGAACGAAATAATTTTTTCCACCAGAAAGAGTGAAAACTTTGATATGAGAAACATGTGTAATATGTCATTATTTTTAGGGTCCAGGTATTATTCCTGGATGGTTCAGGTTCAAGTGGGAAATCTCAAGCGGGAAGAATATGACTGATTAAAGCATAATTGTATAATACAATCGGCCGACAGTTCGATATCCTTGGATAAAACGAGCGCGCTCCAGGCTGCATGGGAAAGGAGGCACACGTGCGTGGATGCGGAAAATTAATTCGACGGATGTGACGTCATGGATCGGTACCCTTCGTGTTTCCTGTGGGAGTCTCCTGAGAAACCTGTACGTATCAGTAGACCTATGCTTTATCCTTTCCGATGAGCATTCATTAGCCACGAATACGAGGGTAGGACCGAAAACGGAAATCGAGGAAACGAACGTTCTTGGTACACCGGAATTACACCAATCGCTATTAAACGTTATACAGCGTGGTTTTCAACGATGAAGAGAAGACCCTCGACAAATCGATGTTTGAGTTTCATTACACCAATGTTGGACTTCGTCTATTGAAGTAATAGTATTTTCACTAACCTAATGTTTACTACTATTAATTCGAAAATAATTTTTACAAATACACGAAGAACGTTTATGTACTGTTAATTTTATGTTAAAAGAACAGGACTTTTCTTTTCAAAGTGATCCATCTTCCATACTAACGCTCGTGTATACTATTCAATAAATCGTACATTACCGTTCCTGGAATTAATTAAACAAAAAAATGTCATCTTTTCATGACGAGTATACTCGACATAAACATCGAAGTTAAACAGAAGCGATGAATCTTGTTGCACCATCCCAATAAAGCGACACCCAGAATCAAAACACCGATTTATAAAACTTTCCCTTCCCCCATAATTCTGTATCCTTCGCATCAATAAAAAAAATGAAGAAGAAACATGAGAGAACGAAGTGAAACGTTCATACGGTCTATCGGCGTGATCTATCATGAGAAATAGTTTCCGATCTATATAAACCGCGGCAAAAAAGAAACGGTTCCCCCTTTGTGGCCGTGGAGGATCGGTCCCGCGGTTCCCATGGGCCCCCGGGAGTTCCGAAGAAAAAGAGGAGAAATTCTCTCATGAGGCGCCACTAGGAGCAACGATGCTTGCCAGGTGTTTTGGAGGTAGCCCTCCTCTTTCTCTCTCTTTCGTTCCCCATCTTTCTCCTCCACAAGAAAAACAGAGAGAGAGAAAGCATTTGGCCCCGTCTTCCTTTCCCCTTTTTGTTCTCTGTCCTCGTTCCGTCCGTCGTTTCTTCGTCCACAGAATCTTTTCACCATCTCTTTCGCGACGACGAGATGAACCCAGACGAGAAACCTGACCACCACTTCTCTCGGTCCCACCATTTTTCTTCCCTCTTCGTTCTTCCCTTTCTCTCCGTCCTCTTCGGCCGTTGGTCCTCGGGGCCTGGGCTACCTCTCCCTTCTTTTTTTCTAGCGGCTCTCCTTTTTACCACCTGGCAGAAACAGCAGCTGGTAGCGCAAAGAGGATCCCTCCGCCGCCCCGATCGAGGAGGATAAAGGGCATTCTCCACTATCGTCCTCAGGGAACTACGGGGACCTATATATACTATGCCTACCGGTCACTGAAAGGGAATCGGGCCCCGGGATACCAGCGTCCGTCGGTTCACCCTAATCGCTGAGAAAAATGTTTGTACGTCACACACTACACATCGAAAACGCGCGCGTGCGTCGTTAGAACGTCCGACAAACAACTTCACGGGAGTTGCGTTGAAAGGACGATCTAATCGTCTGTGCCTTAGCTAGTAACGATTACCGTTTGGTCATCCTGTGAATTCTAACTCTAGTTTTGATGAAATACTTGATGACAATATTTAAGGTGGCTTCCGTAGATTTTTAATAATTATAAATTTAGGCGAAAATTCAATGGAACGTTCTTAACCACAATAGTTAAAAATCCATAAATTGTATTGACATCCTTTTCGAAAAATTTCTTCGAGATTTACTAATGTCTAGTTTCCATTTAAATAAAAATTACTATTTTTCCAAAAAATATTTAAAATACCTGTCATTATTGGTCCCTGCTAAAAGCATAGTAAGATTTCGAAGTGTTTCGAGACATGAAGGAATCTTGTATGAATAATATATCTCCCTTCAGAATCATTCACCTCGCGTTCCCATAAAGCTGCGTAGATATCCTTCAGCGTGTCAAGGTACAAGTCGATCCGGTTCTCACGTGTGTAACATCGGAGCTGGAAAGGGTGCTCACGGTTACGCGCAATTACGCTCGCCGTCTCGTTACCGGTTTTACGAGCGTATACGGAATAATAATCGAATTAAAATGTGGAATCGCCGGTGTCAAGGTCTACGCTTTGCTCGCTCTCTGCCCCTCCCTTCTTTCCCCTCTTTTCCATGCGCAATTTATATTTCAAGTCTTAACGATCCTCGATTCGAATGCTCGAATCGTAACCTCTAGGTGTACCGGCCCTCGTACTCAAATCGATGAGAAATTCACGTTCCTTCCGCTCATTCAAATGGCTCTGCAGGAATTTCAACATTTTCCTCGGAATTCTCCGTTCCTTAATACCGATTTCTAGATGTTAAGAACCTTTCTGGCTGTTGTTGGTCTTTTATACTTTCGATACTCGGATGTTGAAGGCTGTAAAGAAAATCCCAATCTACTTAGAACTTATATATGGTGTCCTATTTAAACATAGGTACTCACTGTATCGCGAAGTAAATTATTAATTAGCCTTTATGAACGAAAAGTCAGTACAACCACCCCCGAACGATCGTTTTGACTTCAATACTCTACATAGCCTTAAATTATTTATGTATAAAGACAAATATTGTTTCAATAGGTCGTCCAATGTACAAACTTTAAAATATTCTTTTAACATTTATTCTACCACAATTATATAGTTCGTGAAAACATATAATCGTTAAGTAAAAATATTTACTCATCTACTGAATTTTTTGACAAACGCTGGTACCTCTCAAACAACGTGAAAATGAATGTCATAGTGGAAGTGATTTGTTTCTACAGTAAATCTTACCACGGTACAGCACACATCTGTGCAAATTTATTAACAATTAGTCAACTTACCCCTATAGGCAATCAGCCCCTATACTTCGTGTCCTCTTTTCGAAGCAACAAGAAAATTCAGCAAGACAACACCACGAATCTGATCTTTCTTTAGAAGTATCGTTGTCCTTGTAGCGTTAAATAATCGCACCGGTTAAATTCTCTATCTCTGGAACGATCTTAGGAGGTCCCGCGCGAATTTATTGCCGTCGCAGAAGCCGCGTGCGCAAAGTTATTGGAATCAGCTTCCGCGAACCAGTTTGGCGCCGGTTGAACCACCGGCTGGTGCTAATTCACGTCTGTTTTCTGGGCCTTAGCCTCGAGGCGAGCCGAGGGATACCCACGGTAGGGCAGGGAACGACTTTCGACCTTTCTTTGGCCTCGGTCTGGATGCTACCGATTGCTTGAAAACGAAACAGGAAGATTTCACGTATCGACGTCTAGACTCCCTGATAATTATCGACCACGGGGATCATCATTCTTCAGGGATCAACTATAATCACACGTCTATTTCAACTCTTCGTCCATTTCCAAAGCTACCAGGTACAATCGTGTTTTGTCTACGAGAAAAAATAAATTTTAACCCCTTTTCTATCGACGACTTGTTTTAGGGAAGATTTTTGTTATTCTTCTATACCGTCAAATTATATCTTGTTATTAAATAACAATAAATTGTACGTCAACAGAAAGGACCACATACTAGAAGTAAACATCCATTGATCTTTTGGTCTCTGTTTTTGTTATTTTTGTGACTTAATCAAATCGTTTTTGTAGGTTAGGTAGTTTAAATTTGTCGAGTCTTCTAGTGATTAAAATCTTGTTTAATAAGTTCGACGTTAATTTGTTAGGCTGTGTCCTGATTCTTTTTTCATAATGCTGTATCGCTGGATTTCCATTTAAATCGCTGGTATTTTTAGTCTTCATGAATGGCCACATTTGTGATGTACCAGGGAGCGTCAAGCATTAATCTGAGTGCTTTGGACTGAAATCTTTGTATAATTTCCCGATTGGAATTACCGGCAGTTCCACATAACTGAATTCCATAGGTCCACCCAGGCTTTAAGATTGTTTTGTAGATATTTAATTTGTTACGCAGTGATAGTTGAGATTTTCACAGAAGAGTTTTGAATTTTTATTTCAGTGCCACCACCTAGTGGAGAATCTTAAAAGCACCAACGTTCACAATGAATGTTCTGTTTTCACAAATGTGACGAAAAATAACGTTCAGTTGGTTATTAAAAGTATTAATTTCTAGTTACCAATTGTTTTGCAACGCTATTATTGAGTAAACCAGGTTTTTCCTTAAGTTGTTTATTATGTTCTGTTTTCACAAATGTGACGAAAAATAACGTTCAGTTGGTTATTAAAAGTATTAATTTCCAGTTACCAATTGTTTTGCAACGCTATTATTGAGTAAACCAGGTTTTTCCTTCAGTTGTTACTAAAAGTGTTGCAGGGAATTAGTTGTCGGATTATTCATATCTGAGACGAGTCATTTTTGCTTAAAGGTTAATTGCATTTGGACTAGAACCTGAGGATTTAGTAAGTGTCAATTAATTTAGCGTCTACCAAATCCATGACATCGAATTCTACTTTTAACTATTCCACGATAGAAACTAACAATGATTCCTGAGAGAAAGATTCTTCCAAAACAAGCTTTATCTGGGACGGCAGTACAGTTTATGGGGTCAGCAAAACGTGGACAGTCGCTACACACTTCCCAATCATCGTCACTGTTTCACCTTACCACGAGGGCCAATCATACGTCTCAATACCTTGGTAATCGTATTCCGACAAAAACTGTCCCGTGAGAATTCAATTCCAATCCGGAGAAACTCGCGACCACGCGGCCGAGAAACCCTAAACAGGGTTGGTTCATCAATAATGCATCTGGAAATTTGTCGACGGCGGGAATACACAGCAGGTTGTCGTAAAATAGCCGGGGGTTTCGTGCCACGGAGTCGGATTACAAGAAGGAGAGAACGCGGTGTCGCGCGACGAGGAACGACGCCAGGTATAACCACTCGTTATGAGCTCGCGCGAGCTTCCATTGGGCGAATACCTGTACCGGTTGTCCAATAAAGTATACCGTGGATTTTGTATGAGAAAATGTTTTCGAAATATTAATGCACAAAATTATTCGAGTCAACTTTCTATATTCGATTTCAACGAAATTCTTGATTTTCTTTTCTTTTCAGTGAAACGGAAACTTAGAAGACAAACTTTTTGTGATCTCCGTGAATCCCTTTAGCTGAATTTTTCATTGGATGGAAAATGTAAACTATTGTGTCAATGAACCTTCTTCGGTAATGGAGAAGCATTTTTTCGCCGATAATAGTCTATTAATTGAAAGTTTAAAAATTTCGATTAACTCTTCGATGCATGGTGGTAAGTAAAACATACCACATTTTGTTTTTATGCTACCAGGCGTTTGAAATGTTCAACTGGTTTTTCTGTATGCACACAGAAGAGTCGTGTACATTACTTCTTTGCATTACATTTTTAGACACAAGATAAAGTTTAAAAAATTCGAAATCATGTCTTCGGATTATTTTATGGTGAAGTGACTACAATATACTAACGGGTTGAAACTAGGGCTGTTACGAGTATTCGAAGTATTTGGATTATTCGGGGTACTGATTGGACTGAATAGGATTCTGAACATAATATATTTTTTCAAATTCCTATTCGATACAATTCAAAATTCGATCGCTTCTGTTACTCGAACATTCAAATAGTAAGAATACTTCATACTAGTCGAATATTCAAATAATACGGATACTTCATAGTATTTGAATATTCACATACATCTTCGAATACCCCGTACTATTCATTGGACCAAACATTTTTTTTGGATCAGAGAATCTTTTCGCCTGTAATAGTTTATCAACCGACGATTTTCTTCGATTCCTCGCAAGAGAGAAGGAGCCACGTATATGTATACGTCGAGGTCGGTGCAAGTAGTCAGTTTCTGAGGACCGTGAATACGCTTATTAACCGTGAAAGAGGCTTAGAAAACGCTTGTAAAAAGAGAATGACCTACGAACCCTGGGGTCCGCGGTTGCACAATGGGGATATGCGTCGCCGACCACGGGGATAATCTTAATCCGTGAAATATTCTCCTTGCTCGGCTGAAATCGAGCCTTCCTTCACCTCTCTCTACCTATCCGATCCGACAGGAGAGAGAGAAAGAAGGAAGATCGGTTCCTTCTTGGATCGAGATAAAGTGGTGAGGCCAGTTTGAACGAGCCAGAGGAACGAGGAAAAGCTTTACATATATGGAATATGATTTACGCGCGAAAGCTGCAACATTGGACAATTTTTGACGTCGTAAAGACATCGACAACTTTCGCAGGGACCTTGTAGGAATTCAGGTGCTCGACGTTGCTGCTGCTTCCGCGGGTTTAATGCATTCGCGATAAGGTGTCGATAAGGGACCTTGTTTCCTTTCGATCATATTAATTGCAGGTGACTACATTGATCAATGATTATTTAGCTTCTTAAAGTACAAACCCGTGTCTCGCCAGGATCTCCGATCGGTAAAGAACGATGACAAATCTCATCGAGTGATTTAAAACTGGGAACATGTTTCATTCCGACAGGTGGATAGAAAGCTGTTGCCATGAAAAATGGAATACAGTATCAATTTCAAGTGCAGGGAATCCTCGTTTAGCGTTTGGAGGCTCGTCGACACTGAATATTAAATATTTCATAAACTAATTGCCATATACGACTGAAACTAGTATCATTGGCGATTTTCGAACACTCATGGAGGATATACTGTAGATACAATTAGATCGACTAAATCGATTGGGATTAATATTGCAGATTGATTCGAGGTTCTGTACCTGTTGAAAACACGTAAGTTAATTTCACCTTAAGATTAATTTTGACCCTCGACTGATAACTTTGCTACGTCCATGATCTTGTCAGCGATTTTGTATCCAATGTCGACAGGGTAGAATAATGTGCAAAAATTACACAAAAATTGTACCGTTCCCGGTTATTCGAGGGAAACCAACGGTTACAATCTCGAAAAGCTTGTCAAACAGCGTTGGAACCAGGGACTTGTACCGAAACGTAAACTATAGCTATTATACCGGTATTTTCGGTTGTACCTTTGCCCTATATAACCCTATATAATCCCTACTTACTTATAGGAACCGAAAAAATAAACGGTATTTATTTCGGTGTTCGGTAATATATCGGTATCGGTGTAGCTTCGATGGCGTAATACCGGTATCAAAATCATACCGGTTTAAGTCCCTGGTTGGAACACGGCAAATTCCGTCTAGACGCGCAGGCAAGAAAGAACCGTAGGGGTGAGAAAGTCGGATCGAAAACGAACGCGAAACTGGTTGCGCTTGGTAAAAAAGGACGCGCAGGATATGTCGAAGATAATGAGAAAAAAATCACGGCGAAATGAACGACGCCGAGGCCCTGGGCCATTTCCCTCTTGAACCAGAGGAGATGGACGGATCGCAGATTACCTGCATTTCAGATTCACTTTGCGAAACGCGCTCCCCCGTGCACTGTAATAAATTACGATCGTAATCGTCGTACGTGCATCGGCGTCCACGTCGTCGCGACGTGAATATCTTACCCGCGTTCCAGAATTTTTCTGTGATTTTGGTGAACTCGTGGGAGCCAAAAAATTTCATCTTTAGATGGTTAAATACCATGCGACGATTTCTTAAAGGAGACTGAGATCGTTTAGGTTACTTTCCAGATCGCACATGACGCCTTAAAGACGGTTTAAAGGAAATTCGTGATCGAAATTGAAAATTCGATGTTAATAAACAATTATTTGAATATGAAACAAGGAGTTGGGAAAAAACAATAATTTAATTATTTGCTTATTTTAATAACTTAATTTATTCGTTTTTATATATACAATTAGAACCATTAGAACCTCACTGCACTATTGGTTCACATTCATCGATACGAAATGATTCAACATTACGAGATCCATCTTTAATTTTCAATTTAAATAACGTTCCAGCACGATTATGTACCATGAAACCGTAAAAGGGCTGTTGCAGGAGTTTCCAAAAATCACCTCAGGGCGTCAGAGAAAGCATTTCTTACAGTCTCGGGGGTCCCAGAAGCAAAAGGTATCACGTGTCGGTCGGTCGATCCGATCCAGGACCACTTTTCGCCTTTCTTTGCAACGATGCTCAAAGATTCGCACAGCCTCCCCCTTCCCCCAATGTCTGGAGGCCTTGACTGGGCCCCTTTGGAACAAACTCTGGGCACACAGCATACCCATGCCGACGGGCCCCTCTAACACAGTCTCGAGATACCTGTGTGCTCGTCACACGTTCGATCACGCAACGTCTCGCACACAATCGTCGCAACGATACCCATCTGTGTATTCCATAAAACTCATCTGTGTGCACCAACGTGTTCCTATATCGAGACTACAGACACATATATACACGACTTCGAATGCCTTTGGCATTATTTCCCCGCAGGCAGCTCGCGTATATTCGAAATTTACATGCAGCTTAGTTTGCACGAGTCTCCCTCGCGCGATATCCGTTCACCAGAGACACCTAATTGAATGTGTAACACACTGATTACTAGACTGCGTACCACCCCTGTCCATATAAGCATAAGTGATGCAGCCCATTGGGAAGTTCACCTGTCACCTAAATTCGTTTGAAATGGAAGTCAGGGTGTTAACCCTCCGATTGTCTGTTGCTAAGTACGACTTACCGTTTCTCTTCCCTTTTTACTTTTCTTTTAAATGTCAAGTTTGAAAGTACCAAACTGCAACGATTAAATTCTCAAAACGTGCACAACCACGATCCCAGAGAATTACATTTCGATTTCAGTCCTCGGAGCACGCGTTCGGAAGCGAAAGTTGAACCAATTTCGTGTTTCTCGCCGCGATTGCAACGGTTCACAAGGCCCGAATTTCGACGAGTCACGTTACGGATTCGATGGTCACGGGGTGTCCGTTTGCGGATCTCAACGTCGTGGAGGCAAGAAAGTAGGGTGGGGGGAGGGCAGATAGGGTGGCTGCGAAGAAAGCCCCGGACACAGAAAGGCCCCGGCCTGCCCTCGGCCCGGACGTAAATTTATCACGACTTTATCTCGACCGCTGGAACGCTGGACGTTCGTTAATTTTCTACCAGCCGTTCCAAACCGCCTCCTCCACCTCCACCTGCGTTCACCATTCGGTTACGTTCCCTGCACGTTTTTTTTTTCTTCATCGTCGCCGTGGACATAAGGGGAGGTGGTGCGGGGGGGAGCGCAGGTAAATCGAGCCGAAGAGGCCCCGGCGCGTCGGTGGTGTTCCCCTCGCGCCATCCGACGGTTTAGATTTCAAATAATTGCCAATTTGACTTTACGACGTCGTACCGCCATTTTTCAAGGCCCGCGACTGATTTACTGGGAATTCTGTCCGTCTGTCCGTTTGTCTGCGCGATCGCGAGCTTTGTGGACGATGAAACGTAGCTCGCGAATTCTTGACCCTTAATATTTGGTCCTTTTTTTGGGGAGGAGTGGGGGGGGGGGAGCTTTAGATATATTATGATTGTTACACGTTATTTTGTGACATTTGTTTTTGACTGTTTCGATATGAGCAATACAGAAGTTAGTTCTGTATTGTTAGATATACAGGGTGTAAGAAAAATGTTGGAAATGGCAGACTCGTCAGGTGATTTGAAAAAAGTTTTTCCTTAGTAAAAATGTTATCAGAGGCTTCATTATCGAGATATTAATGAAAAATTCTGGAAATCAACCTACGCGCCGTGATTGGTGGCCAACGTTACCGCGGGAACTCGTATGGCAGACTCGCGCTCTGATTGGTCGAGGTTTTTCGTTAATATCTCGTTAATAAAGCCTCGAATTATATTTTCGCTAAGGAAAAACTTGTTTCAAATCACCCCACGAATCTCTCGGTGAAAAAGCAAAGTACACGGAACAATTGACTGACGTCTCTGCTGGTGCTGCGACTGGTATATAAATTTAATTAAGATTAGGAATTCGGAGAAGCCGAACGACGACGACGAAGACGGGGGCAGGTTCCCGATATAATATAACCAGTTCCTTTTTAATCCTCCCGTTGCATCTCCACCGGAACGGAAACCCCCGACGGTTTCAGCTGACTCTTAAATACACTCCTCGAGCGTTTTTTTTTTCTCTTATTTTCGTTCTCATGGCACAAAGTTATCTCGTTTGTAATTTATGCGATAGTTCAAGCAGACGAGGCGTGGAATAAGAAAGATTAAGACGGTGTGTATTCATGGATAGAGGAACGATCGGAACGGGACTGAAAATCGACGAAGAGGCATTCCATGCGAAATCGGACCCTTTTTCTTAGAATTATTTAGGAAAATGTATTTATTTTGAGTGCTTTCAGTGACACTAAAATGCAAAATTGGCCCAAAAGTGGAGTTACTTTTAATTAAATTTGTTTTAATTATTAAGGACACGAAATGTTACTCCAAAAAGTGTTCGATTTCGCGTAGAATACCCCGAGACAGACGAGAAAAGGATCTGTCTTTTCAGTCGTTATTATGCATCGTGACGAGAGGGAAAATCGACCACACGTGACCTCCCATGACGCGTTAATTAAACGAACCTCATTAATACGGATCGTGGAACGAAGACGCGCGATCCCATTCGAGAAGGATTTCGTAGTTTGCCCAGCGAGAGGAGAGAACCCCCTCCCCCTCTTCGATACCTTAACCCGCGATCTTGGCCCTTTTTTGTTTTTCTTTTCTACGCGTCGTTTCTTCAGTCGTTCGCGCAGGTCCTTCAGACTGCTGTTTCGACCTCCCTTTCTTCCACGGCCGCCTTCTTAATCTTCCTTTAATTCCCCTGGCTTTTCGTTTCTTTAGCTCCTTTTTCATTTCGGTTTCTTTCGTCTCTCCTTTTCGCCTTCTTCTTCTTCTTCTTCTTTGTTGCCTCCTCCATCCTTTTTGTACTCTTTTCGATTCTCTTCTCCACCGTCGTCCACGGTTCCCTTCTTTCCGTTCGCCAAGCCTCGATTCACGGCAACGAAGGATCCACCGTCGATAGATCTCCGGCTGTCTCGGTAGGCTCGGTGGACGAAGAAGAAGAAGAATCGCGAAAAACTTGCCAGTCCATTAAACATCCCCCCACTCTTTCTCTCTTTCGTGTTCTCTTGGTCACCGACGATCAGTCGCGTCGCGAGAAGATGTCCTCGGGGCCTTTTATCGTTCCGAGGGCAACGTCGCGAAAAATACTGTTCTTCAAATATCCTAACTTCAATGTTTATTACAACTATAATATTTATTAAATTGTACTAATTTCGTCATTTCCGAGGTCCATGGGCATTTAATAAACAAAGTTCATTGATTAGATATCGATACGAGATTAGAAAATCTCGATAACGATCTCTTCAAACACGAAAAAGAACCAGTTACATGATTCACCGTAGATAAACTAAAAAGGTAATAAACTCGACGAAGACAAATTTTAATTTATCTGTCCTAAGGACGAATAAATTAAAAAAAAAAATGGTAAACGGAAGGATATTTACGACTCAACGTGAACATTTCTTTTAATTACACCCACGTCACCCGGACAATGAGTCACAAATTTAATAGAGGACGCAAGAGATCTTTTTGTCCGAGCCGAGTACGGTCCCGAGCCTATCGATCCCCCCCCCCCCCCCCCCCGATGATCGAGATCGAAATGAGAAGAAGAAGAAGGACTCACCAATAGATTGACGGTGCCCGTGTGATCGTCCACCCAGGCGAGAAGAATATCGGCTCCCTTCATGTGATTCTTCTCGTTGAAGCCGATCCCAACGTAGCCCAAGGTCTTCGCGGTGACCTTGAACGTGACCATCTCTTCGTCCGAAGGATCCCATTCAAGGATCACCTCGCCATCGTCGTCGAGGGTTTCGTGTCTGGTGAACCTCGGCTCCTTGACGCTTCTTCTGGGCCTGTTATCATACATCTGTTCCGTATCAAAATGTTTGGTCCCGCGAAAAAGCTTGGCCAGCTTGTCCATCGGTGGTAAATACTTTTTGGGCACTCTGTCCCTCGATTTCGGAGTTCTTTTCAGTATAGGATCATCGAACAGCCTCGTGGTACCGGACTCACTGATCACCTCGAACTGATCGTTCCCCTCGACTTCGTCGTCCGTCTGAAGATCCTCTATCTGAGTGGTCTCCTCTCTGGACTCTGGTAGCGCTTCGATGCTCTGTTTATCGGAGAATGTTACTGTTTCATTGTACTTGGACGATTCTTCGTTCGATAGCTCGATATCGAACGTGTCCACCATCGTTTCATTCATCCTGTATGTCACTATCGTTGTCTCTTCAGGATCGGTGCTGGCTACCCGTGTTCTGTTGTTCAGAAGTTCGTGCTGATTCGGGTCCAGGTTCTCCTCCTTCGAATTGGGGAAGTCCAAACCGTCATCTCCGTACGAGACCTTCCTTCTGGCCTTCCATTGCGTGTACCAATCCTCGTCGACGTCCAGACGTTGCTTCTTGAACGTGCCCACACGTAGCACCGGCTCCACCAGACTCCTCTTTATCCTGGACGATATGTCCTTCGGATGATGCCGGCTCCTGTACGCTAATGTTCTCATTGTCTCGTCCATGTGCTGGACGTACAGGTCCAGTAGATCGCACCTGGCCATCCAGCAGACGGTCAACGTCACCAACAGCCTGAGTATCAGCATCTTCTACGTCTTTTTCTACTGTTCGCTCCTTGAACCTTCATACGATCGTTGGTTTCACGGTTCTCTTTTGATCTCGCAGTATCCTCAAAGCCATCCAAGGTTATGTGGTACTTTTGTTACCGATCAAATCTTCGTGGAAGTCATCGTGATCGCGGGCTTATCATTCGGTATCGACTTTGAAACAAACTGACTTGGATTTGGTAGTTTTAGCTGACTTGGAACTGGTAGCTCTAACTAGCTTGGAATTGGTAGTGTTAACTGACTCTAAAATGGTACTTTACTCATGATTTTCATGCTCCTATCGATGATGTGCACTATACCGTTTATATAAATAATAACTGGTAAAAAGTGTCTGTTTCCGTTAGGTAGAATTAGTCACTGGACGCGCACAAGACTCGTGAACGATTCCCTTCGATGTTACGCGAACGACAGTTGTGCCGGGACTAATTTAAGCACGCGGCTGCTGCTGTTGCCCCTGCGGATGCTTGCAGCTGCTTACCTGCGCCGGTCCCCTTCCTCGGGGCCTTTATTCAGGCCCGTGCCTGCTGCCCTCAGCGCCCCCTTCCGCCGTGCATTTCAGTTTTCCCTGACGTGACCTTACTAAGAAGCCATTTTTTTTTCTGAAAATTCACGAAACAACAATGGGATTGGCTGATCCACTATACAGTTTTTGTATTTTATAAAATACTTTTGACATTTGTATTCTACGAGAATTAAGAATGAAGTTCTAACTATTAGTATATTCGAATGATGGAAAATAGACTGTCTTTGTTAGGAATAGTTGACTGTCCAAACAGATCTATGGAGACTCGAATGTTTGAAATAATCAAAGCATTCGAAGTACTCGGAATATGTATTCGGATTATGTGGAGTATTCGCATACTCGAAATGATCGAATTTTGGATTGTTCCGAATAGGAATCTGAACATAATATATTTTGTCACAGATTATCGTCAAAATTCTTTTCACATTGGCCTTTATAGTTATCTATTTTTCAAATTCCTATTCGAACAGTTCGAATATCCGAATACTTACGGTTGTACTTGCCACCAGATGTAGGAAATTTCACAACTGTGAGAGACCCTTTTAATGATATTGGTAAACTGGAGCGGAAATCGGTGCCTGAACGTGCAATTTGCAGGTTCGTCCTATCGTTATACAGTTCAAGAAGCACCGAAGAAGCCGACAAATAACAGGCTCTTTTGTACGGAACAAGCCGAGGAAAGGAAGAGGAAATCGTCACACCGTCTGAACGTTTCTCCTCTTATTATTTCTGCTCCAAGAGCTATTCTCTCCGTCTAGACAATTTGTAAAGAAAACACACCGTACACTGGCGGGACAATGGGTGATCATCGTTTGGTGTTTCAACGGCTCGAATAATACATACACATTGGAATCGATGAAATTAAAAACGATGGTCCAACTGTCACGTTCATTGTAACCGTTCACACTAGGGGGTTGGTTGACTTGAAAGTTCCTAGAAAGTCTCTCGAGATTGTACAATAATTTTCAGTTACCTGTGTCGTGTACGCAGTGGACGGACAATTGATTCCTCGAGACAATTCTTCGAGGGCTTGGCTTCCTTCCGCAGAAGTTGAATTCCTTGCGATTTAAGGGAGGAAACGGAAAGATCCCGAAGGAAAGGCCCCGGTTTACTGCTTCCTGCGGAAGCCTTTTTTTTCTGAAACCGGAGACGCATTTATCAGTTGTGCCGGCGGTGGTGGTGGTGTTCCAGAAAGAAACGGGGGGCTGCGAAAACAACTGCGGCAGATGTGAGCTCCGTGGCACGCGCCCTTCTGTTCCGCAGTGGTTCTCATCGAACCTTCCCTTCGGAACGGAAATATTTCGAAAATGTTTCTTCTGCTCGCTTTAAATAATAGCATTTTGCACTTTACCGTGAGAATTAAATTGCAAATATTGTCGCAATAATTGTATAGAGTGTTCCACGTAAGTGTTGACACGAATTTTCAGAATTTTTTGTGTTAGACGAAGTATTATTATATTATTTAACTACATTTAATCAATGATCCTTGGCGAAGTACTATTTTTTATCTTTTATTCGTTATTCGAAACTCTTTTTCCTAGATAATGAATTTGCTCATTTCTGATTAAGAGCATCAGCTGTTGGTTGTTCGATCTTTCTCGATCCCAACCAACGTCGTTCCCCATTTAAACACCGTCGAATCTCACCCCATGCCCGCGTTAAACGCATTATTATTCCTAAGCGTCCGCACGCGCTTCGGAAGCCAACTGTATCGAGTTACTTCCTGTGACTGGCATCGAAACACTATACCACACCGAGGAAGGCCTAGCGATCCTTGCGCTGTTCCTTCCTGAACGGATTCGACGGGGTGTAGATCGATACAAAATCAGCAAAAACTGTTGCAGCTGCCTCTTATACTTACGCAAAATGGTGTCACGCGAAGACGAAACGAACCGAAGCGTCCCAATATCGATCGTAGATAGGTAACAGCCAGATGGGTTTAGGTTTAGAGATGGTGTGGAAAATCAGCAACAGTGATTTATCACAGTCATCGCCGAATCACGGTTATGATTTAAGAGAGCTAATAATTTGGTTGATAATTATAAATTTAGTTGAAAATTTAACAAAACATTCATAAAAGCTTCAACTTTTGATTGCTACCAAAAGTGGTCAACGATAAAATTATTGAAAAAGAAACGTTATGAACATTTCTTTTTAACACGAGCTTTATGGAACTGAAAAATGTGAAATCAAAAATCACCGGGATTCGGAACGAACATGATCGAATCACTCGTGTTTGACCAGTAGCAGCCATCTCCAGTTGGGTTTTATAGACATCGAAGCGAGGAATATTTAAAAATTAGGCTTAATAAGCCATAAATCGGATTATCGATCGACCACGCGATGCCCTTTCCCCTCTGATCGAATTAATTAGCTGCTCCGAAACCAGTTTCGCCGGATGGATCGTTCGTGGATAGATTTCGTGTTCTCCGCGTTGTTTCTCCGCCCTATATCCGATACGGGAGTGCATTAAGCAGGAAATCGTACCGAGGAGCACGGTTTTCTCGGAAGTTCGTGTCTGTCAGGTATCACGGTATTGTCAGCTAGAGGAGGATTCCTTTATGCGAAAAGATACGCAGCGCGTACACACGCAACCGTCGCCTTTGGTCAGACCCAGTCGGGGCCCGATGCATTTATTTCTTTGTTCCCGAGGAATCCGAGGATCGATCGGGATCCGTGCCAAAAAGGAAGAGAGCTTTCCGTTCTCTACGGGGATAAATCGTGAATTCTTTGGAGACATATAGAGTATAGTGGGAGTGGGACCAGGAACATTTTCTAGGTGTTCGAGGCTGAGGTTTAGCAAAACCTGAGCCGGACACCCGTGGTTCGGCGGCTTCGGACCGTCACTTCTGAGGATCCTTTCGAGTAGTGCTGGAAAACGGCAAGAGATATATTATTGAAATATAAATAATAAACTGTACAGGAAATTCTCGATAAATGCTCGGAAAGATCTCTGCTTCGTCTCCACTATATGTAATGTATGTATATGTATATGTAACTCGAAGACAGTCAAACTGGTCATAAGTTTATATGAACTTTTTTTTATTGTTTTAATGTACTGAGGCCACCTCTAAAATATTTATTTGTACTAGGTACTTCGTATTTGATGGGGAGGTGATGACCTTAGCTTTTATCCCGTATACACTGAGTGCAGTAGTAGCTTGATCGCGTTTATCAGTTGGGCCTTAGGTGAGTCAGTAGGTTGATCATCGAACAGCGCGTCTGAATTTTTGTAACATTTGGTTGTTTGGATCGTATTGTAATTTGAATGATCGAAACACCTTGGGTACGACTATTCCTTATTCACCATGGAATTCCCAGGTAGATTCCACGGAATTCGCATGGCAGCGCATCTCACGCACGTATCATAAAATATAGCTTCGCGTGCAAGACCAGAATAATACACTGGAATCATTGTTCGGCCAGGCTCGACGACGCACAGTGGTGCAAAATCCCCAAAACGTGGCAAAAATTCCAAAAATGTTTTTGTAGTAGAAATTGTGATGTTCTGTGATTTTTTGTATAAAATAAAGTGTATACACAGAAAAAAGTAAATAATGGGGAAAGGATAAACAATTTTAAAGAATTATTTTTTATGTCTAGGAAGATCGCAAAAGTTACAAACTTTTTTTAAGTTATAATGTTTATATTTACGTCTAGTTTTAACAGAAAAAAATTCGGTGGGGCTCAAAGGACCGTAATTATAAACAAAAAAAATTCAGATAAAACTTAAAAATTTCAAGGATTAAACACAAAAATAACAAAAAATGGAAAAAGTTTTTGTCTCAAATTTAAATAGTCAATACCGTAGTTGTGTTTGATGTCAGCTTTTTTAAATAGTAATAGTATAATCTACGATCGATGTATTTCAATATTACCGCATTATTTTGTTCAAAATTACGTTTCTATAGTAACCGAATTTTTGCACACGTTTTTAGAATGTCGCATCACTGTACGACGGTTGGCCCGTTCAAGTTTCGACCCTCAAACGAACCCAAATGTTCATCTGCCCCGTTTTTGGAGCATACGCGGGAACGCGACTAGGCGGGTTAAACGAACATTCTCGAACGGTTAACTTGTTGCATCTGCCAATCGTACCGGGCGAAACTCGAAGCGGACAGATGTTGTGGACGCAAAGGAAAGTTACTTTTGAGCAGGTGTAGCCGAGCACGCGACAGGTGAACGCCGTGACCGTGTCCTACACGCCCTGAACACATTTTCGAATCGAGAGAGAGAGAGACTAAACTGGACTGATAAGCAAGAATTTCGGCCTACGAAATGGACGGTGAGGATCGGTCGTTGGTAACTGTAAAACATTTCCAAATCGTTCCTATTGAATCCCAAACGGAAAACGAACGAGCACAGAATCCAGGATCGATTCTGTCCCCGGTTCTTTGTACAGAGGCGTGTGTGGTGTTCGTGCCTGCGATAAAAATGACTAGTCATTCGCTTGTTATGCCTCGTACATATCGTAAGGCTTCGGTTTTTCCCAGGACAACGAGATTTCCGAGCCGATACCGTGTCTCCTCTGCTAAATATCCCACGCAGACGACGACGAATAATTTCGCCAGCGGAATACTAAATGGCGTACGAGTTCTCCGGGACGATTCCCTGAGGAACGTTCAACAGTTCTTCTTGGCACTCATCGTGTGCACAATAGGAATCCAAGTACTGGCTGGGCGATCCTCTATAAATTTTGGACTGCTTGCTATTGAATTTCATCTATCTGTTGCTCGACCTGAATCACTGATTTCTACGTCAATTATTCGACGTGTCGACATATATTTGGCATCTTAATTCATCACGAAGTCAATGAAAAATAGTTTCTTGGTTTTTGTAATATTAAGTAGAGTTGATTGAATGAATTGAATGGTTATAGTTTTGGCGAACCTGGAATTCGAGCTATCATTTTTCCTATGTTTCTTACTAAAATTCGTAGTTAAATTTCAGGTAAATCAATATTATTTTGTAGGTGTAACGTAAGTTGTTTCGAAAACCGGTTGTGGAGTGGTACCGGAAGTCAAACAAGCGGATAAGAACGGAATCTGTATTATCGAAGGTCGATAGTGAAGATGCACTTTATTAATTTATGGTTGCTGTCATCTATCTATCGATGCCAGCACTAGCAAAGCGACAGTAAATTGGCTTTGCGTTTGTAAACGAAAGCTGTTGCATCGTGTATTGCGATATAAAATTAAGAGAGAAAGAGCGATATACATGCGCCCGTGATACAGGCGTCTAATTGTAAAACGACAGTTATTCGTGCTTGACTAGTATTACTGGTCATGGTTCGAAGTAGCGACAAGTAAGTGAGCAATGTGATTCAGCGATATATCTAGGTTAACTCTGCACAATTAATTGTCGTTTAAATAATTGTTCGACGTACCTTTCATCGTGTTAGCGACACGCAAGCATTTGAATTTCACCGTTTTTTTTTGTTTAGGGATAGACATCACAGACGTCGGTCGAGGTCGAGATCGAGATCTCGGTCAGCCACACCGGAGAAAAAACGGCGGCGATCTAGGAGCAGAGACAGGGACAGGGATAGGGACAAGGGGCGACATAGAGAAAGAAGAAGTCGTTCTAGAGAGAGAGACAGAGACAGGAGTGACAGAAGAGACCGGTCTGAAAGAGACAGAGATCGTGACAGGAAATGGTATATTACAATTATTAGTCACTATGATGTAGCTATTTACTGATTTTCTGAGTTGTATCAAACTGTTGCGGTAGAAGAATTTCTGTACATCTTCTATTAGAAGTTCTTAATGCGATGCTTGTAATAATGAAGTAATGGGTTCACATTATTGATTGTTTTCGGTATGCTAGTGGAGACAGTAAAGAAAAGCGTCTTACAGGCTCAAAGTCTTCACGTTCAGGCAAAGATCGTTCGAATAGATCAAGATCAAGAGAGCGCAAAGAGAAGGAAAAGGGTGACAGCGATGAATTGCCATTTGATCATACTAAATTGGACAAGGTAATCAATTGCGTGCAATTAGTGTGAGTTACCCGAGTACTTTTCTTCAATTTTCTAACTTTGAATTGTTTTGTGCTCCGTTTCAGGAGGAGGAACAGAAAAGATTAGAACTGGAAATGCAAAAGAGAAGAGAAAGAATAGAAAGGTGGCGGGCGGAAAGAAAAAAGAAAGAGCTGGAGGCAACCAAGAAAGATGGTAAGGCATCCATTTTAGCAAACCTTCAGCTACCTATGAAAAAATGGTCCCTCGAAGATGACAGTGACGAAGAGACTCCTGTTGTTCACAATTGCAACAAGGAAGTCAAAGAAGAAGGGGATAATAAAGAAGAAGTTGAGGAAATTAAGGAAGAAGCTAAGGATGAGGAAGAGGAAGTTGATCCTTTGGATGCTTTCATGGCAGAGGTATATTCGCAATATTTCGTGTTTATTATTACATCAATTATTAACAGGAGCGTTTAATTAAAAGTACATTTGAAATAGGTTCAAGAAGAAGTTCGAAAGGTGAATAAACTCGACAATAAAGGTTCAAAGAATGCAAATAATGGTACAAGTACAGGATGTACTCAGAGTGGAGGCGTTGTTATAGTAACAGGTGTAGCCAAAAAGAAAGTACAGAAACAGAAAGGAGAATTAATAGAACAGAATCAAGATGGTCTAGAATATTCTAGTGAAGAGGAAGGAGAAAATTTGCACGAAACTGCTGCCGGTATCGCAAACAAACAAAAACGGGAGCTAGCCAAAGTAGATCATGCGACGACCGAGTATCAACCATTTAGAAAATCATTTTACGTTGAAGTACCTGAAATTGGTATGTTTTTCATATTACTACATCGCACATCCGGTACGTTGTTTACTCACATTTTCTATATTTCCAGCGAGAATGACATCGGAAGAAGTGGATGCATATAAAGAAGAACTGGAAGGTATCCGCGTGAAAGGAAAGGGTTGCCCCAAACCAATCAAATCATGGGCTCAATGTGGCGTGACGAAGAAAGAATTAGAAGTGTTGAAGAAACTAGGTTATGAGAAGCCGACACCTATTCAATGTCAAGCCATTCCGGCGATCATGTCTGGTCGCGATTTAATAGGCATAGCAAAGACCGGAAGTGGAAAAACGTTAGCCTTTTTACTACCAATGTTTAGACATATACTTGATCAGCCTCCACTAGCAGATGGTGACGGTCCAATTGCGTTAATTATGACGCCCACTAGAGAATTATGTATGCAGATTGGCAGAGACTCGAAGAAGTTCACGAAGTCTCTAGGTTTGTCACATGTCTGCGTCTATGGTGGAACCGGTATATCCGAACAAATAGCAGAATTGAAGAGAGGTGCTGAAATAATTGTTTGCACACCTGGCAGAATGATCGATATGCTTGCAGCGAACAGTGGCAGGGTGACGAATTTACGTAGAGTGACCTACGTAGTGCTCGACGAGGCGGATAGAATGTTCGACATGGGTTTCGAGCCTCAGGTGATGAGGATCATGGAGAACGTTCGACCGGATCGACAAACTGTACTTTTCAGCGCGACATTCCCTAGACAAATGGAAGCTCTGGCTAGAAGAATTTTGACTAGACCCGTGGAAGTTCAGGTTGGAGGACGATCGATTGTTTGCAAGGATGTCGAGCAGCACGTGATAGTCCTTGAAGAGGATCAGAAGTTCTACAAGCTATTAGAGATACTTGGACATTATCAAGACAAAGGTTCCATCATAATATTCGTCGATAAGCAGGAGAACGCTGACACTCTACTGAAGGATCTTATGAAAGCTTCCTACTCTTGTATGTCCCTGCATGGCGGAATTGATCAATGTGACAGGGATTCGACTATATTGGATTTCAAAGCTGGTAGAACGAAACTGTTGGTTGCCACTTCTGTCGCCGCAAGAGGTCTAGACGTGAAGCATCTAGTGCTCGTGGTAAACTACGATTGTCCGAATCATTACGAGGATTACGTGCACAGGTGTGGGAGAACGGGAAGAGCTGGAAATAAAGGGTAAGTTTCTATCTTAACAAAGCCTACGGAATTTGTACTCTGAAAGATTGTAAAAATTATCTTCCTCTTTACAGATACGCATACACGTTCATCACATCGGAACAGGAACGCTATGCCGGCGATATTCTTCGTGCACACGAATTGGCCAGTGTTGTTGTTCCAGAACCATTGCGTCAGCTTTGGGAAGGTTACAAAGCCAGACAAGCCGCGGATGGTAAGAAGGTTCACACAGGAGGTGGTTTCAGCGGTAAAGGATTCAAATTCGACGAATCGGAGGCGGCATTGGCGAACGAGAAGAAGAAGTTCCAGAAAGCAGCGTTGGGACTGCAGGATTCCGACGATGAGGATATAGAAAACGACATAGATCAACAGATAGAGAGCATGTTAGCACCAAAGAGAACCGTACGGGAGATAGCCAGGCCGTCCGCTACTAATATCGCTGTTCCTGGCCAACCTGTACCCAGCGCTACCGATAAATTAGAACTGGCCCGACGATTGGCGTCCAAGATCAACATAGCCAAGAACTTGGGCGCTGAGGCGAAGGGCGCGACTCAACAGGCCGCCGAAGCTATCCTCAAGGGAGCTGGACCTACCAATCTCATTACAGCGAAAACGGTCGCCGAACAGCTGGCTGCGAAGTTGAACACCAAGTTGAACTACCAGCCGCGGGAGGAAGACCTTGTGGAGAGCGATGCTGAGGCCGGTGAACAGACCTTCCGCAAATACGAGGAAGAATTAGAGATCAACGACTTCCCGCAGCAGGCCAGATGGCGAGTCACCAGCAAAGAAGCATTGGCGCAGATCTCGGAGTACTCCGAGGCTGGTCTTACCGTTAGAGGAACTTACATAGCACCTGGCAAGGCTCCGCCAGAAGGGGAAAGGAAGTTATACCTCGCAATCGAGTCCACCAGCGAACTAGCGGTCAGCAAGGCCAAGGCTGAGGTCTCGCGACTGATCAAGGAAGAGCTGATCAAGTTACAAGCATCGGGCGCGCACACTGCATCCCGCGGTCGATACAAAGTGTTGTAAAAGAACTTACATTTCCGTTGTACATGGTATCTTACGCACTACAGTACTCTGATTTTCACTGAACTGCGTACGAGTAAAATTAGAGATTTATTATTAAACTTACAAATGACTATACAAAACACTTTCTATTTAACGGTACAATAACGAAGTATACTTAACGCTTACGGAAGTATCGATCCTGCCAATAATCTTTCTACGAGCGATCCGAAATTTTCCCGCGAACTAACCCTGTCTGCGACGATTCGGGTTATCGGGATCGATAAAGGTTATTCCGCTCTGTGTTCAGCACCGTGAAATTTCAAACAAAGCCGCCGGGAGTATTTTCGATCGACTATCTGCGAAGAATACAGCGGGAGACACGGCGGACACGTTGTTTGGTAACCATAAGTTAGGAGGGACTTTATTTACAAACCCAGCGTGACCACTCGAAAGTAGACGAGCGATCATCCTTTTTTTTTTTGTACACGTTCCACCTGCTCCCATTTCTTTGGCAATATGAAAACATCGACGAAAATACAATATTATATTCTTTCCATGTATATTACGTAGGCACTAGAAGAATCACAGTCATGAAATCGGCGTCGTCGCGACGGACGACGCCTGTAGGTAAACGAAATGCTTAGCACCTTTCGAAAATACGATCAAAGAGATCTTCTGTATCGTCTCTCGTTGCGGTAGTCGCGCCTCGAATCAATGATCTATGCCGCAACCAGTGACAATTTTCATTTTCCTATCTTTTTCTCTCTTTCTCTCTCTCCGTTCCAGTCCTCACGAGAAGATCGTATGAACAACGAGCCCGAGAAAGATGTTCACGAGGCATCCTCCAACAGTGATGGCACAGGATATGTAATTATGAGCGATCTCCGCTCTGGTGAGCGCGCCCAGAGGAACCTCGGCCGCGATTCTAGGACTCCTCTCCAATATTCTGGTAACTAATTTCTCGGTCTCGGTCACGCAGGCCCGCAGCTGGAGGGCCGAGGGCCTCTTGGACGTGGGTTGCACGATGACGAATATATCACGATCGGGCGTCATCATCCCCCGAAGAGCGCACTGCGCCACCTGAATCTGCCTTTCCAGAGCGGTCAACAGGGCGTCCAGGGTGACGGAATCCTTGTCCGCGTCTTCGTCCATTATGTAATATATTCTGTCCACCTGTAAAACCGATAAAACAAAAATTAAATAAAATATTTGTACCATTCGAATGTTTCTCGAGACAGCACCGTTGGCGAAGAACATTGTGCGTGTACCTGTTTCTTCGAGTAGAACAGTTTAGCCGCTCCTCCGCAGACGGGACAACAGGCACCTGGCGGAGTGACGCCGACGCAATAGGGCTCTATCAGTTTCGGACACTCGACCAGATCGGGGCAACGTGGCAAGGCTAGATCACCGATCAATCCAATGGCCATGCAAGGTCCAAAGTAGTCGACCACTGTCCTCTCCGCCCAGGCGACGCACTCGTTAGTGTACACCTCGCCGTTGATGCCGCACACTGGGCCTCTCAAGCTGCATCCCTCCAAGCAACGTCCCAGGTAGCCCAAACTGGCGCCAGCTCGGATCATGGCACAGGCTGATCGATGTTGACGGTTCTCCTTGTCGCAAACCGGCCCACCAGACTCGTCCCGTGGATCACAGTCCAGAGGAACGCATTCGTATTGACGACAAGGCTTGTGCAGCCTGGACAGGCATATCCTGATCCTACGGATGCACCTTTCGGTACTGTCGCAAGGATTCGACGCGCATGGGTCGCGTGACGAGCAGCTACCGAACTCGACCTCGTTCGGCGACAGCTCGGCGCACTTCGCCAGGCAACCGGAGGCGAACGTGAAGCCCAACCGTCCGCAGACAGGAACGTAATGGGGCGGACAGTCGCATGGCAACGAAGGGATTCGTACCTCGCTGCAGCTTCGTTTCGAACACGTGAACTCGCCCTCGAAGCAATGACACGGGTTGCATTCCAGATAGAAGTTAGCTTTGTGAGCGATCAGACGATCGTGCACCCAGCAGGAGTTGAGCTTGTTGCAGTTCAAGGTACGACACTTTTCTAGACCGCGCAGGGTACATTGGCAGATCCGTAGGCAGCCCTGTTGATCGTACCGAGGGATCTGGACCCAGGAGCCGACTGGTACTAATTGCTTCGACATTTCACCCAAGGTACAACCTGGTACACAACGGTAGACCTGTCGACCGTACGGGAGCACCTCGCAGATCTCGCCCAGGGCGCAAGGATTGCTTTTGCACGGTGTCATGATGTCCTCCTCGAGGTGGATCACCGACTCGTTATCCTGCGGCTCCTCCAGGAACGGCCTCAAAGAAACACACGGAGAGTCTGATCTTGGTGGTGACAGTTTTGCGCAGAGGGTGTGCGCGGTGTGAGGCCCAGTAATCGCCGTCCAGTCCACGCAACTTGCCATCAACTCCAGACAGTCCTCTCGGCAGAGTCTGGTCTCGTGAATTCTGGCTTCGCAGGGTTTTAACTGCAATAGACACGCAGCCGCCCGCAATGTTGCCGGCGGACAAGACGCAGCTGCACGGACTGGTACGCCTAAACCTCGAACGAATCCACCTCTGGCCCAGTGGTCGGCCTCCCATTTGGCTGCCTCGTCTGCCACTGCTGAGCATGTTCTAGGGGCGAGGAATGAACAATAAGGAACATAGCGGGGTACAGTGAATTCTCGATGAGTATTCCAAAGGTCGTCGACTCTGAACATGAAATATTTCGTAAACTAATGGTTATATGCGACTGAAACAAATATTATTGACTTCAGAATTTCAAGATCTATCACTGGGCTAAATGTCATTAAACAGTTAGCGTTACATCTGGGGACTTCTTGTCACTGCCGAGGACCCAGCGACAGTGTGAAGAAGAAATCGACCAATCGCAAACTTTATGGGAAGATCACAATTGGTCCATTTTCCTTACGATCCTTTACGTTACCGCAAATGCAGCGATTGCATCGAAATTTTGAGGTTTATGGGTTAAATATCAATATTGGAATATGTCACATTAAATATCCACATTTGAATTGAAAAGTATCTATGTTCGCGAAGTATCGATACAATATCGCCCATCGCTACAGCGCGGCCTGAGAAAGTATTGAAAAGTATCGATATTCGAAAATCGGTACTGTATCGCCCATCGCTACAGCTGGGCTTAAGCAAGAATAGAGAAAGTATTGAAAAGTATCGATATTCGAAATATCGTTATCGCCCATTACTATAGTGGGACTGGAGTACGAGCGCAATAGGACAGTCCCGAGCAGCCCATCTCGCAGGGCTCCTCGGTGTCCTCCAGACACCTTCTCAGCTCGCCCTCTAAGCTCGAGGACAGGCATTCGGTGTCCAGCTGAACCCAAGCGGATTCCCAGTCAGCCTGAAACGCCCTCCAACATAAATTCTGACACGATGGTTTCGTTGCTTTCGTGCAACAGGACAATTTTCCCGCGTCCAGCGGTAGCCTAGCTGGTTTCGCAGATCCGGATTTAAGTAGACAACTCCAAAACGGCGACTGAGGCAACACCGGCTTACATTTCTCCGTCAGGGCGTCCATAATCTCTTGATCGGTTGTCGCGGTACGAAGAATCCGTTTGCAGGTATCCAAGCAAGCTGGTGTGGTGGCTTCGTTGCAACAATGTAAATCTGTTTGTAGAAGGGAACACGTGTAGTGTTGCAAACAGAATACAAAATTCCTTCTTAACCCGCTCGATGTTTATGTCGACTATGCTCGTTATGGAAAGGTGACATTTTTTTTGTTTAGTGAGTATACTCGACAAAGTCAGAGTAAATTTCTAATTAAATAACAAAATTACTCTTCCGACTTGAGCGCCATCTATTGTCAAACAAAAATTCTGTAACTATACTCGTCATTAAGCAAAAAAATTAGCATTTGTTATTTATAGTCAAATTTAGGTAAAACAGAAATGATATTTGTAATTTTAACACATTTTAGAATATTTTACGAAAAAAAAAGAAATCATACAAGTATTACTCTGAAAATTCGGCTTCCGCTAGGAGAAAACGTGGTGTAGAGGAAGGGCTTCCTATCACTTGATCTTAGGAGTTACGGAAAGGTATGCCAAATTAACATTGGCTTTAATATTTATTTTGGTACATGAAATAAATGTACCAAGTGGTAGGAGGCCCTTTTCTACGTCACTTTTATCCTTAGCGGAAGCCGAGTTTGCTCGCGAGTGTACAAGAGCAATTTTGTTACTTTATTAGAATTTACGCTGCTTTCGTCAACTATACTTGTCATACCTTAAAAATAATTAAGCAGACAAGTGTACATTTTCAAAATAAAATAAAACATTTAAAGAATTAATTTTTACATACGTTGTTTAGGATCCTCCGCGTGTTTCACCTCGGCCACGTTCTTCAAGCACTTTGGTACCTGATGGAAGCAACCCTTGCTGCTGTACAGCTTCAGATTCGAAATTTTCCCGGGTTTGTAGAACAGATCCCGACATATGGATCTGCACGTGTCGTTTGACACGTTGCTGCAGCAATGTTCTGCATCCTCGCGCTTTTCCAGACACGAGAAAAACTCGGGCTCGTCGCTCGGTCTGCAGGAATCGTTCAGATGTCTTCTAGATCCGGACAGAGCGCACGCGGATCGACAGGTGGGATTCACCGCCAGGTAACAGCAACCCCTTCCCGTCCAATTACCATGTTTTCTGACCTCTACAATAGATAATAATTAAAAAAACAACGTTCCCAGTGGCGAAACGGCCTAAAGCGAAGCGATACGTGTTCAGAGGCTCTCACCGTTTAAAGTCGAATTGGCGCAGCCCCAGAATTCCGTCTGAAAGAAGAAGAAAAAAAAAAGAAGTGGAAGAAGTTGATGGCAATAGGGAATATATCCAGATAAATCGTGAAAACTGAGTATGAATCTAAGGTATCGCCAAGAGTCTCTTGTAACGCGAACACCCCCATTCAACTGGCCCCTGTCTCTTTTCTTCGAACCGCTTGAAAGGCATTGTGTCGGCGGATCTCTGACGATTTCGCGCGAACTACGATCCTGTGTTCGGGTATCGAGTACGGATTAAAAGGATCGATTAAAAGACGGCTTACCAGCTCGAGGGAACAGAACTCCTGCAGCCGTTGTGTCGCGTTCTCCCTTGCCTCCGAGTCCGCGCCCAGTGTGACCAGAGAGATCTGAAAGGGATGAGTAATTTTTTTCACTTTCTACTTTTCATTTTCCTTTTTTTTTTATCTCGAACGAACCACCATCGTCTTTTGGCCCACGAGGATCTATGGAAAAGGTGACAAGATCAAAGGAAAGGGAAAAAAAAACGACGCAGCTGTGTCTCTCGACCGATGGGAGTTTCCACGATCCGCTCCGAATGGCGAGGTGTAATGCGCGAGAGTTTTTATTAAAAATCAAGGACACACACATACGTAGGTTACACACCATCGGCCTTTCCACGATTTCCTGTTGTTCATCGCTGAATGACAATAGATCGTACGAATATATCGACTGGCAAGAGCCGTTTAGAGGTTCATTCTCGATTCAATCAGCGTCCATCGCGAGGACGTGACGGGGACCATTTCGTACTCTCGTCACGGTCGCGAGTTACGAGCATCCCATTGGCCAGCGTGCGGTGGGTCCTGTTAGGTCTTGAGCGTAGCCTGGGTCAGAGTATGGGACTTCGATTTTTTTTTTTGTGATCGATTTCAAGTAATTTTAACGCACCAATAGACATCTAAAGATGCGCTGAATGAGGATTTAAATATCAGTAGAGCTAGTGAGTAGACTACGGATGTGCAGGCATTTATAACATTTTCTAACTTTAATTTACCAAGATAAACCTTTGATTTAAATTTACCAAGTCCTTCTTTTTTCCCTAGCGGAAGCCAAGTTTGTTCGTTAGGATACATAGGTCAAAGTCAGGGATGATTAATTTTTCAAAATGACAGGGCCCAGAATTAGGAAACGCCGCATATCGAGGTATGAATCAGGTTCGATGACGCAGGGAAGCTTTTAAGTCGAGTCGCAAATATTTACATTGCAGAATAATATTTGGTCGCGACGAATAGACGTAAAGATGAAAATAGCAATGGCGGAGGTGCTGATAGCTTTTTCCGTCGAACTGTTGCAAACGTTAAGGGCGTAAACGATAGCGAATCACGCAGACGACGCACGTATTTCTGTCACGGTATATTCTTGGAGGTATGCGTTATGGCCGTACCTCGTCGCCATTTTGAAGGGGTGCATTTTTCTCGCGAAAATTGCTCACGGTAAACAGTCGAACATTCTCATCGGGATGTAAAACCGAGAACCATTATCTTCGATGCCGTAGTTGTCACATTGATCATCGTAGTTGCATTACGAACTGAAATTTACGGTAAATATTTACATACAATGTGGGATTCACCTCCGATTTCGATGATTTTTATGTGAATGTTTCAATGGGGGGTCGTCGTTTGTAAAAAAGTTATTATCAAAATAAGTTTCTTAACAACACATACAAGAATGATCGAAATCGAAGATATTATTGTAAATAATACCCTTATGGTAAATATTTACAAAATCTACAATATGGAAATTGGAGAAAAAAAATGTGATCACTGTATTCCAACGACGCTAGCCAGTGTCGCACGTAGCGTATCCGGTGACTTCGCCTCTGAATTCACAAAAGGGGGCCCAGTGTGTGGCTCATCGGTAGTCAGGACGACCGTGGGCCCATCTTTCTCGAGCTGCTTCTACACCTCAGACTTGTGTCGTGCATCACCATTCCACCGACACCGTCGCGGTGGGACACATGAAATATTGGTCAAGGAACGTATATCATACGTGGGCTGCCTCTTCGCGAGCACCCAGCAATATATACAGGGTGGTCCGTGTCGATACCACTTCTCTGATAACAGTCGCGACCGTTAAAAAGGGGCCTGATACTCGACGAAGATTATCAATTCGGACACCGTTTATCGACCCCGTTGGGACCACCCTGACTATCCTCTCGAATAGAGAATCACCTAGAGAAAACGAACGGGCTCTCCTAGATGAGAAATTGGAAGTCTGGAGGCGAATTCGCGGCTATAAATCGCCCAGGGAAACACGATATCATTGATAACCGTGGCCCGTTTTCTCGGGAGTCGAGTGCGTCAATTCGTAATATTTGCGTATGAATGAGCCTACCACGGTTGCCCCCCCAGGGAGGGGGTCCCGCGTAAATCTCTCAGCGGGCCCCAGTGTCTCCGATATTATCTCGAAACGGGGGGGAGGTCCCCCGTTGCAACCACTTTTAAAGAAGCTACAACCACGCGTGCAACCCCACGTCGCTCCGTGGCCGAGGGGCCCCTGTCCGAAAACCACCGTGCTTCCTCTCTTCTTCTTCTTCTTCTTCGTCTTTTTCTCCTCTTTTTTTCTTCTTTCACCTTTTCCCCTCCGTCCATCCTCGTCTGGCTACAAGTTTCCTTTTTATCCCCGCGGGGAGATCCTAATATATCCGTGGACACGGCATATTTTGTACCCTTTTATCGTCCCCGGGGTCGGGCCACCGATATTTATCAGCGGTGCGATATCGCGCTCGCAACGTCGCCTCGGCGAAAATTATATTCCTTCACCCCTCCCCCTCCACTCGAAATTGTCTTTTTGAAATTCCCACGGAGATCTTCGCCGCGTATAATTAATAGATTACGGTTGGAGAACGATCGTTAATCCGGCCAGGGACAACGCTAGTCCGATTAATCGGTTAACGATACACCCACGCTGTTCGAACAGTTCGAGCGGAATATGGTTTCATTGTAATTGGATCTTGGTTTTTTTTTTTGTGGATTATATTGAAGCGACACACGGTGGTCCAGAATTAAAATTTAGCAGTTCATACGCTTGTTTAGTAAACGCGGCAATGAATGAACACCTACGAGATTTTGTAAATATAAAAGTGAAATTTTAAATGACAATAATACCAATAAATACTCGACACGTGCAAATGAGATTTTTAAGGTCTATACCTTTTTGTGGCATATAGATTTCGATTTGAAAAATTGGAAAACCGTGATTAACTGAATTAAAAAGAACAAATACCAATGAATGAACTTCAACCAGTAAATGAATATTTCTAACCAATGGCGCGAAAGTTATTTGAATAGGAATCAAGAAATTGAAAAATATCAATATTTAATAAGTTTAACTGCCTGAATATTTTTCATCTCAAGAATGCTGTATTATACTATATTTCAAGCTGTCGTTCGAGTAACTTTTCAATACGCTCGAGTACCCATGTGCTTTTCTAATGGGTGGTTCGTTCAAGTGTTGTAGATGGATGGGAAGCATACCTTGGAGCAGACACTGCGACAAGATCCGGCCGCCAAAGAACAGCATGACATCTCTGGAACAAATAATACACCGATACTTTAGGTCGTTTTTCGGGTGAGACGCGAAAACACATGGCTGGACCAGAGTGTCCCGTGGCAGAGGACACGGTGATTTTCGAGAGAGGTTCCTTTCTCTGGTTTTCTCTGGACAAGAAACAGACGCGTGTCCTGCGTTACGTCAGTCGCACAGAAAGAGAAAGGACCAGGTTTTATGGGAGCCGGATGAGGGTACGTGAGACACGTCAAAACTCAAGTACCCTCTACCGACCATCATTCAGACATCCTCCCTTCAGATCGCGGAAGACGATTGGAAAATGTGGTAGAAAATGTACAAATGTTTTATATTTGTTCATATATACAGGGTGGACCACGAAATGTGATCAGCTTAGATTATTTTACTAGTAGAATAGATGCAATTATTTACTCTATAATTCTATATACAACACATTGTACACCGAACATCATCTGATACTTCTTTTATTCCTGTTAAATACAATGTCTGTTATTTCGTTTAATTGCCACGTAGAACACTTCCGTCACATGCGACGGAAGTTACTCGTGACTCAACCCCGTAGAGAATATTCACAAACGACAATTGCAGAGTGCCTTTATTTAATTGGTTAACTGCAAATGAAACTGAACCGTTATGTTGTATTGCAGATGTCGAAGAGTCTTTGCTACGAGGAAACGGTCTTCAGGATCCGAATTTCTGAAAGGCTGATTGTACACTTCCTGCGGATGTTCGCCAGTTCAAGTAGCAAATTCGGATCAATTGAGACAAAGGAGACGAAGAGTCTTTCGTAGGATACTAGAGCAAAATTTTTCCATCGATTCTGCCTCCACGACGGGCGTTCACGTGTAAGGTAATTCGGGGAATGATGCCTAAGGTTTCTTATTAAATGCATAACAAATTTCATACATATATTTCTATGAAACCAACCAACGTCATTTGTTACTTAAACAATACACTATGAAATGGACACTACCAAATTAACAAAAATTAAATGTTAACCCTTGAAATAACACGTTTTTTATTTTATTAAAATACGAAATATCAGGCGAGAGCAAAAAATTCTTACGCACATTACAATAATAATCTTGTTCGAGACACGCGTATATTGGAGGTTAAAATAAATACCAAGCAATATTCTAGTACGGGACATAATAAATGAACTCGTAGATACCATTTTGCTACTATCTACCGAATAAGTTCTAAATTATTGTTGTTTGGCATCTTCCTCCGAATTACATTATTCTTCCTGTGGAAAATTCCCTTTATTAAAAATGATCACGTGGGAATGTGAACATGCGGTGGCATCGTATATACATATATTCATCGTCCAGGGGAATCCTCTCGTCGCGTAAGTGATCTTTTACGACTTCACGGGGCATAATATGCGGGCCCGGTCAAACTGGCTTTTCAACGGGGACCGAAATCGGTGAATGCACGGCCACAATAAACGATCCACCATCGGCGTGAGCGAGACGCAGGATGCCCACGGAGACAGGGGCAGGGGAGGGTTCTCGAAGCGTGTTACAATTACGTTAATAGATACCAGTCAGACACAAATTATGGCTGACTGTGTCTCTCTGCGTGACTCGGCCTCGTGTAGCGTGTTGTATATGTATACTTAATATCGTCATCGTGGACAGTCTGCCTTTATCGTTCCACGGTTCACCATATTCTTATTCTTTCGATTCTTGAGTTGTAATGATAGCTGTACACGGCAAAAAGTTCCTTCCGTTTTTACAGGGCAAACATTTGTACAGTTGGAGGACGACAAGATGCACCTTGTGTTTTAGGGGAGAGGAACCGCTTGGTTGGATATCGGTTTCAAAGAAGGTACTGAGAGGATGTGATCTACTCGCTTCGCTTAAAATATATCTTGGGGTTTCGAATGTTCCCCAATCATAAAATATGTGATTATTTTAATAGTGGAACTACCGTAACTGGTAAAACGATGGATTTCAGATTTCTTATTTTGTATGTTACGGAAATATAACATGTTCATGTTAGAAAATTGTAAACTAAAAAAATATTTGTTCTGATGCTTCTCGAATTCGTCTAAGTATTCGTTAAAAGATTGATGTAAAAAAGTTATAAGGTTCATTTATAAAAAGACTGAAGGTGACCTTGAAAATTCCAGAAAAAAAGAGTCAACAACAAAATTTGGTACAATCATCATAAAGGTCTTCTTGAATAATATACTGACTAAAGAAATTTTCGATCTAAAAGCTAGCAGTAGAATAATCTAATCTGATCGCGTTTCGGTGTCCACCCTGTATATTATACGTTTTAATTATAGCATACATCTAACGTTGGTAGTTCAAACGTCCGAATGTATACGATTATTTTTTGTATTATATTTTTTGGTAGTTCTGTTATTTTCTTATTATAATTGTTTCAGCGCCACGTAGTCCATTTCGTCGGTTCTTTTACGAAAGAAAATAGTCCGAAGAGTCCACCGCGAAAACCCCATAGAATCGTGAGATTCGCGGCGGCAAGCTGGAAACGTAACCAGGGACTGCGTGGACTTCTCTCGCGGACGACACAAAAATAGCCAGGCCCGTCGTTTACGGAGCATTCGACTTCCACCCCGATCTAAGTGGCGAAGTCCCCTTAATTTTATCCGTCGTGGAAAATGGAACGACCGCAACGTCCGTTCGTCTCTTTGAACGTGCTGCTCTGAAACGGTACGAGTCGAAATCCTGGAGCAGAAACACTTTCGGCTCGAATTTAGAAGCGTTTGTCGTCGACACGGAGGGAAGAGGGCACAGACGGACAGTGTGCGTAAATTTAGCGTAAAGAAATACCAATGTTTCTTCGATTTTATTATATACGCTTCGATTCAAAGAAGCGCACGCCTTGTCTCTGCGCGAAGATACGAATACCTTACTGTTTCTTTTTTTAGGAGACTGCTGCGTTTCACAGTAGAGCTATTAAACCCGTCAAAATGACGGATTGCAGATTTAGTATTTTACCATTACTGAAATTATAATGGTGCTTTTGACGGAATTTATGTTGGCGTTTAATTTACTACAGATTTTATTTTACGCGCGAAACATTCCCGACACCGTGTGGGTGGGGGAATGCACGACGATATGTGTATAGTTGCATATAAAAGAAGGCCCGTGGATTGCGCTCTCGCAGCTGCGCGCGAATGGTGACATCCACCGTTGTTGCCCTCGTAAAAATCGCACAATTCTCCCACGCCCCGCGGTAATAATCTCTATCCGCCATATGCGAAATAAGCCAGAGTAAGTTGGAAAAACTTCTACGAATTTGAAACTTGGATCATCTCGATATCTCGTGCGGACGTTTCTGACCATTTTTATAGAGAACTAGGATTACATTTTGGGGATACGTTTCGATTAACATTTTTTACATTTCACTGCAATATCAATTTAAATATTTTTGGGACCTTCAGGGACCTCGCGGTGTCATTCTACGGTTCCAAGAAATTGCCAATCGCTTTTGAAATTCTATCGCAAAATCTATGTGTTCCAAGAAATTACCAATCGCTTTTGAAATTCTATCGCAAAATCTACGTGTTCCAAGAAATTACCAATCGCTTTTGAAATTCTATCGGAAAATGTATGCGTTCGAAGAAACCACCAATCTTCTTTTCTCTGTTCCAGATCGGAAACTGTTTCTTGAACGTACCGACACCTAATTGCTCCAAGAAACATCCCGTACAATCGTCGAAATCAATTGATCAATTAGTGTCCGCCATCCGTTGAACCTGTTGCCCTAATTAGCCCGATCGTGTTGCACATTTTTTTTCCTTCGGTGACAAGGATGCTCACGGTCGGTACCTCGTTACGTCATACTTTTCTGAAGAAATACATATTTTCCGGGTATCGTTCGCAAAAACCGCATCAAATGTACAGAACGATGAGACCTTAACACTTTGAATTCGGAAAACGTAGTAGTACGTTTTTTCAAATAACAAACGCTGAGAGGGGTTGACATGATAGTACGTCTTTTTTAAAATGAGAACTAGAATAGTAAAAAAAAATGAGGGAAAAATCGTTTTTCATATCGCTTTTATATAAAAAAATCGAACTAAGAATTTCTTTCTTTAACCCTTGTGTAGGCAACCGGGTACCTAGGTACCCATTTTCAAATTTTCTTTCACAATTCTTTATGTCTTGTCTAAAACAACACTTGATATATTATAGGAAAGAAAAACTAACAGTTTCGGAAAAGTATAAAAGCGAAATTATTTATATTTACTTAATTTGTCAGAATAGGGGTATTCCAATTGTCAAAAGTTTCGTCTTTTGTTGTATGTATTTCACAGAGCTTTACGAGCAATAAATGCATAAAATCTGTGGACTATTAATTTTACAGTTGTACTGGACACCGAGAAAACGCGTAGAAAGAAGCCGGCAAGGATACTGTATTACGTCTAATTAATACAGCCATCAAACTTAGCGAGCCACATCGAGGATATACGTTGCATCGTTTCACGGATGGAAGGGGGAAAGGGGGGCACGATCAAGGGAGAAGGAATCGCGGCGATCGAAGGCGATGGAGAATGAGAGGAAGGATCGATCGTAGAAAGGAGAAGGATGGAGCGAGAGGGTAAAGATCAGAAAAGAAGGGAATCGAGATACGTGTCTCTCGACATGTTTTTATCCGAGCGTGAAGCTGTCACGGTGTCTTATGTGTTTATTTATCTGACCACTCTCTCTTTCCCTCTTTCTCGACACGTCGCTGAACATGTATCGAGAGAGGCCCCGGGACTACACGCGTGTCTCCGTACGCACGTGGTACAGCACCGTGTCAGGGCCCTTGCCGATTGGAAGCCACGCCGCACAGTGGTCCGAATTGAACATTACCGGCCGATTATTCTAAAAAGTCAACTTTCTCATTTCGATATCTACTGATTGTGTGCTATTTCCTAAATGTCAATTAGTACCAAAAATGAAAATATTAATTTAATGGGTATTTTAATGGAAACGAACACTTAAAGTCGGACGTTTTAAGAATGGTGCTTTTCACTCGACAAAACTGCTTTCCTTCTTCGAGGTGTCCCGATAATCTCGTTCATTATTTTTAAACTAAAGAATATTCTTCCGTGATTAGAAATCATACCTCCTGTACTAGAATACAGTTGATATTTGCAAAATTCGAAAACACACTTTACAATAAGGAAAACGAATTATTGTTCTTTCCACTAATTTGTAAATTCTTCTTTCCATTTTAGGATTTGTACCCTCCAGACAACGTGGACACCGTACATACGTGCTGCAGAATTTATTGTACACGGTCATTGAATTCATGCTCGGCTCGATCATCGTAGTACAGTGAGCCCTCGATGACTGCGACACGAGCAACGGCGTTATTCCCACCACTAGAAGAGTCCCCCCGTGGAATGGATCAAAACAGAGTAAACAGAAGCTAAGCAGAGGCTCGGCTTCAGGTAAAAAGAAAAATTTATGAGAGGCTGAGAACCTTTGCCATGAATACTCCGAAGTGGCCCAAGTATGTCGCACTCATCGAGACATTATTGTATTTCAACAGACATTGCGCTGGCCGGTTGTTGTTAATGAGTTTCATACGAAGACGAGAATTGGGGTTAATAGGAAATGGTTATAATCGGTACAGCGCATCGTCGTCGTCGATTAATAATGTACCCGGGCGTTCATTTTGCGCGGGCAAGCGAACTGGCACGCTGCGAATTAATTAGCAAGATCAATCTCACGATCGATGCGTATCCAAAGTGTTGCCATAAATCGGTTGCGCAACCTCTGGCGCTCGGTCGGTCGTTCACGTTCCGATTCCTCGAGACCTGAAATACAGGCGAAATTATATGCACGCGTGAGATAGAAAGGATTTACGCGCGGCGGAACGGCCGTTAAAATTACTATGATCCGCTCGTGGTTTCGCGTATTAACGGCTGGGCGCCCAGAAGCCAACGGGACAACGGTCCCTTCCCTTTTCTCATCGGTCCCATCTTCCGCTCTACCCTTTTCTCTCTTTCTCTCTCTCTCTCTATTTGTCTTCATATACTAATTTCACGATCCAGCCTTTTCTCTCTCTTTCTATTTGTCTTCGTACATTAATTTCACGATCCACACTCGCCGATCAACGCAAGAAAATTACTACAATTGAAATGACACCTTAACGATGCTTTATCGCGGCTACCAACGATTCTGATCGAAAGTTTCTTTTTGTTCTTTTTTTCGTGGATTTATCGACCGAGCTTAAGGAGCGACAACTTTCTAGATCAACGTGATCTAGGCGTGTAATATCGTCGACAGAGATAAGCGACCGCGCGAAACCGAGGGACACATCGGAACAGAACACGGCGTTCCATACCGGAATCGACGCCTTTCGATCGCGCCCGATAGCGCAGATAGCCCCGGCTGCCGCTTGTCTAGCGCATTAGCATTGTATTGGCATAAATATCGGAGCTGGTTCCAGCGGCGTGCGGAACAACGTTAACATTCATTCTTGGTTGCGATAAGGGGATCGAGTGTGACGGACGATAGAGGATCGAAGGCTTCATGAGTAAATTTTGCGATCGTTCATGGACCTATTTTAAGCGAGGAACGAGTTCTTTTAACTTGTGATTTAAGGTGGCTCACGTAAATTTGTAGTAATTAGAAATTTAGGTGAAAATTTAACGTAACATTTTTGAAAACATCAACTTTTTATTGATACCAAAAGATCGCAAGGTTAACGATAAAATTATTGAAAAAGGAACGTTGTACAAATTTCGTTTTACACGAGCCTTATGGAACTGTAGTTGATACAGAAGTTAACCATTTCTTATTTAGTTACAAAAAATAGTATTTTCATAAAAAATTATATAGGTTATAGATTTTTTTACGGCAATTATTATGGGACGGAAAAAGAATATATTAACGATCAAATAAAAGTAAAAATTAAGACCAAAGTATGCAAACTTAGGTTTCAATGTCAACGTCACTTGTTTTCCTTTGTTTTGTTCGACAAACTTTCCAATTTTCTCTTACGTTACTTTTTCCCCTAGTGGAAGCCGAGTTTGCTCGTCGGTGTACAGGAAGAAAGATTCACGGAAACGAGGGAGTGACCGAAGATCAATTAACGCGGAACTGTTCGTTCGTTGTCGAGTACCAGCAACAAGTACCAAGGAAGAGGGGCCATGAAGAGTGTGCAGCGCGAAGGTGAGAGGCCCAGAGAAACCGCGACACGTTATCACCTTCGACTCTCTCGCGCGAATATACTTATGCGAGAATATGCGACTGCGAATGGGTCTGCTCGTAGCTCTCTGTCCTCTTATTGCGCGAGTCGACCAGCCAGAGGCGAAGGACCGTTAGCGACACCTCATTCACACGCACGTGCACCGTGTAAATTTCTGAAAGAGATCGGAAAGACCGGCTGACGGGACGTTTGGGGTGAGTCTTTTTTTTTGAGAGAGAAAAACTACACCATTTATTTTTTCGATCGATCTTCCTTTAACTACAACGATGAAGATTTATCTTCCTTTAACTAGAAAGTTCGAACGATGAAAATTAGCTGAAGAACTTTCAGAGTAGACGTTATATTTTTTTATGTTTTTAAGAATTATGTTTATATCTTTCTATTGTTAGTTTTAGTGTGAAATGAATATGTAAATATGTAAAAGGGTTAATCAGAAGAGTCAAAATTAGGTGAAGAACTTCCAATCCAGAGATCGACTATTTATCCAAAAATCTTCTCTACTTTTTGTTCCAGGTACCGGAAGCAAAGCGAAGCTACTCATCGTACGAATCGCCGTGAGAACCAAAGTTCTGTTCGCGCGGAAGCGTCGATAAACAAGCCTCCGTCTCGAGTGCGACGATAACGTCGAAGAAGGGACGGCATTAAGATCGTCCGCGCGAATCGAACAGCGGAAGAGAGAGGCTGGAAGAAAAAAGGAACGTAAACACTGACAAAAGCGACATGAGAATTAATGCAGAAAGCGAGGGAGGGAACACGCCAGCGGGGGCGTTTGGGGGAGGGGGGATATAACGAGAGGCAGAGAGAGAACCGCGCGCACATGTGGCCGAAGAGAAGTTTTGTCGTCGATATCTTCTCTCGTCTCACGATGACAAAGATTCCGCGGATGGGAATGGGTTCAATGAATCCGTCCTCCGTGCTTGTATTTTGGCGCGTCGTGAAACGGCCGGTTGACATCGGGGCATTTTAAAAATAATCGCGCGCTGTTCGTACGGCGAAGGGTTAGACGGGCGCCTCGAGGCGAGACGTGCCCGACTTCTCGATCTTCACTTTTCATCTTTTCGAATCTGTCGTCTCTGGGAATAGTTTTCGCGAATGCAGCATTGGATTGGGAAGGGGAATTATTTGTAGCGTGGACCAGAGTTAGGGAAGAATTTTATTCGACTAATAGATAGGACACAGATGCAGTAAGGTAAATCCTCGATGAGTGTTCGAAGACTCGGCATTGAAAAGGAGAGGTTCCCTGATGTAAGGAGATGTGATAATTTCTTGCAACAGATTATACAGATTGTTCGTAAACCAGAGTGGATAGAATTTTAGTCGAATAATCGATACTGGAAAGCGACATAATCTAAGAACGTTATTTTGAGCTTTGAACAGTTGTCAGTGAGATTAAATAATTGTTTGCCAAATGTCGAGTCACTCAAGAAGAAGAATTATTTTATTAGAAAACTTATACCGATCAGAATATTCAAACTCGTTTTCCCTAAATCGTGATTTTTCAGTTATGTCGTTATTGCAACCACCGAGCGGTATAATACACAAGTAGGTTTCTACTTAATATCGAATAATTTTAATCCGAGAGAAAGAAAGTTTTATTTACAGTTTTCATTAGAAGAAGATTCGACTGACTTAAGAAGATCTAGAATTTCAACCTACTGAAGAAGAGAATTTAAATCCAGAAATTTGGATCGCGACACTATTCAAAATGGTACTAAACTGAGTTTCCTCTTACAAGTAAGAATATGTAAGAAATTCTGAATTGACCTCTGACACGAGATCCATTGTATTACCTCATATTTTTAATACGAGAGTATGTAATATTTATTCACAATTTCATTACAGTTGCTTTTGGATCGATACACTATTCGGAAAAGTACTGAACTGAGTTTCCTCTTCCAAGTAAGAATATGCAAGAAATTCTGAATTGACCTCTATGACACATAACTATTATATCACGCATAATTGTTTCAGGTGGAAAGATTACCTTGCACTGCATCGAGGAAGGGATTTCCAACGACGAGGACCGCGAGCGTCGTCGTCAGGAGTCCGACAAGCATCATCGTTGCGAACACCGTAGGCGTTCACCAGGTCCCCGGTTGAATCGTGATCACCGGTCGCATCGGTTCGTTGGCCGTTCCGTGAACAAATTTCAAACGTCGAACTGAATAGTGCATACGTATAATATCTCTATACCACGGCTATTCTACGTGTAACGAGAGAGGATCGTGTGCGTTCGCATGTCGGCGGAAGAAGGTGACGGAACTCGGCGCGAAAACGAAGCGCAGTGGAGCGCGGTCCGCGAGCGACTGGAGCTTTCGGTGGCACTTGCGGGCTCGAGGCTCTTTGGTAAGCTTTTTACATCGGTCTAGTGAGCGAGAGGAAGAAGAAGACGGACTGGGAGAACGGGCGAATGGACGAACGAGAGAGAGAAAGTGACAGAGTGGGGGGAAGAGACAGTGGGACAGAGAGTGACCGAGGGATTGCGTGTGGGAGGAGGGAAAAGACGCGTGGCGCGTTGTCACGCAGTGCAACTGCTATTGTGACATCTTCGAGCTGTACCCACACACGGTTCTCCGTGTATGTCCCTTTTTTTTTTTTGCCCCACGTATTTCTTGCTCCGTTCTCTCTTCCGTTTCATCCTCGCGACACACTACCGTACTCAAGATTCCACGGAGGAATTTCGCGCGTGCGAACTTATCATAATTCTGTCCGTTCCATGGTGTTCTAGATAGAAAATAATTGTTCATTAACTACACTGCTCGAAATTTCTATAGTCATCATGTTTTGTTGATGAATTCTTATAATTATTCCGGACCAATGAAAAATTTGTGTTTGGAGCGTTTCGGGATTGATTAAAGAAAGCTTGCACATAGGTTTGAAGGAATATATGTAACATAGCATTTATTTTTACTAAAAAATATTAAAATTAGCATCTATCTAGCGTTTATTTTTATTAGACATAAATTTCAAAATAAGGATCAATTTCAATAATTATGAACACAATTTATTATATACATACAATTCACAAGCTAACATGACAATTAAAAAGTAATATGAAATCATAACAGTACATGACATAAATTAAGAAGTTGCAATAGAAAAAAATACAGAATTGAAGAATGAAAATAAAAAGAAATATAACATTAATTTAAAATTTATTAAAACTAAGCATAGAACATGTTCAGTCAAAATGACGGGAACAAATAAGGAATGTCGTTAAAGTACGGTATATATTTGAATTATTTCGAAACGAATAGTTTCACAAAAAAAAAAAATAGACTACTTATTGGTACACCTAATACTAGGCAGGATAGATTTTGTAGACTGATGCCCGGAGCACTGATAAATCTGACGAAGGAGATGCCTCTTTGCTTGGTGCACGGGTTAACAGCCCACATTCCACCACCGAAGATGCTGATAACCCGCGGTTGTACTTCCTCTGATAGCGATTTAATGTATCACGAGCGTACGAGATATTCCGAACCGATATTATTTGAAGTAACGTTCGATGGGTGGTGGACTATCTTCGGAGCATGTCGGGGGTATCGTTGACCTTATTGACGTTGGTCGATTGTCACGTTCAGAATAAGACGATATATGTACTTCGTCACAGCATCCTGAGTACGTAGCATCGTACAGAAAACGAGCGAGATCAAGTTCGTACGGCGCGTGGGCTGTGAAAGCTAATCGAATTTGTGAAACGTGATATCCGCCGTCGAGGTACCGGCAAATTGGGAAGTCTAAGGTTACCCTACAGTATAGAGTACGGTCCAGCTTCTGGGTGTCGTTTGAGAATTTCTTCGATTCGACACCCTTCGAATCGAATCGTCTTGATTACGTGTCCAAATATCTCGCGTTGACAATCCACTCGATTGTAAGTAATTTATTAATTTATTAATTTATTCGGTCGATAGACCTCAATCTGCACGTAGGCTGCGGATGGATCGTCCCTTTCTGTCGTTTCCTCTGTGTCTTTATCCACTTTTCTCCCCTCGTTCGTCTCCTTAGAGCAACGCTCGTTATTTCATCGTGGATATGCGCATATCCGATGTGCCATCGACCGTCATTCCCGATAACAATTTCATCGTCGGTAATCACACGATGCGCGCTCGTTGTGAAATTATTATATCCCAAAGACGATTCCCGCGGCCTTGAAACGGAAAATGCGAAAGCTCGACGGTGAAAATTCGTTATTAAGGTAACAAGAACAAGCGAACAGTCGGGGGAAAGGGTGGCGAACCAGTTTTCATCTGAACGTCGATAAATACGCTCGATCTTTCACGTGAATGTGTACCGGTTCAGACTGTATCATCACCGTTGTGTGTGTATGTTCACCATAAATACCATTATTAATGTAACACGCCGTGCACGGTGACTAATTTGCAAAATGAACGGTTGATGGCACACTATCTAGCGATGCCTACGAGCCAATCGGACCTTTGACATTAACAAAGACATTCGACCGTGGGTATAGGCACACGAGCGAAATCTGCGCTCTAAAATTCATCTTCGAGTGGTACACGGATCGCATCTGGCGAATGCTATCGTTGATGTTTTATGGGCGATTAGTGATAGGAGAATGAAGGCTTTTCATCCTCGAGTTATGTAATCGTTGATGGTTCAGAGGTGTTATGCTCGCCAAGCGATCTAGAAATCTTGCGATGTTTTCCGACAGGGTAAGATCGTCGCAGAAACGGTTCTGCTGCGCGGACTTCGCTCGACCCGGCCTTAACTCACTTAAGTAGTCACAATGGTTATTAATTATCCAGAGCAGGGGATCGTTTAACCGTACGGCGTTGTCTGCATTCAACGATCAGAATTTGAGCAATATGAACACTGATTTTCTCTGCCATCTGATCTTCTCAACCAATAACTTGGCACACAACAGTTCTTATAACTCCAGAATTGTCGGTAAATTTATCGAAATCCTCAAGTTTTTCTTGCACTTTTACTGTTGTTACAAAAAATATGATTATTTCATCCGAAATAGGTACATATATAAAGGAAATGAAAAAAAAGAGTTTTTAAATGCACAGTCACAGTGCCATACTATTTACCCAAGACTAGACAAATACACGATACTAATACAGTGGGTGATCGGTTAACGAACATTTCCATAAATTTTTATGGGAATTTGATTCGTTCGGGAAATCCAAAAAATAAATAAAAATTATTGTTAATACTACGTTTATTATCCGATTTGTTCGCTGTCCAAAGTGTTCGTTAATCTATTACCCATTGTACTTTATTTCGTAATTTCGAATACCTAGCCATACGGTAACATTGTAAACGAAACGGTTAAATAGCATTTCTTTTATTTCTGTCTGGCTAAGTAAAAAAGTTTCCTCGACTCGGCAAGAACCGAGAATTTCTTTCGATCCTCGTGGTGAACGCGAGGAGGTGTTGATCGTTGATATAAATTCATCGGCGATTTACTTTCTATGCATGCACGGTTCAAGTATTTGCCTCACGCACCCTTCGACCAGTCAGAGAGGAAGAAGGGGGAGGGACTGAGTTACCAAGGGTAGGGGGAGGGGGGGGGGGGGGGAAAGACCAAATAGTTCTGTGAACGTCGCATCCTCCGTCAATCGTCGGCTGCATGTCAATGAACCGAGCGATCGAGCAACGGCAGAAAATTGCGGGCCAAGAGCTCTTCGTAGATTGTCTCCGTTGGCGCGTGCATCGCCGGGAAATCGAGTTTCTCGCGTAAATTTGTCCGACGCGGCTCCATCGTGCCAGAGGAATGTCCATTGTCAACCATGATCTGCATTCGCAATGGCCCGCCTCCGCCTTCCCCGTTACATTCCGCCCTGTCCTGATGACTGCGCGCCACGTAGTTTCTAACTTTTCTTTTGTTTATACTTGAAAGTTTGAATGGTCCCTGGTTTGTAACGGTAATTGTTACTGATACTGTAGAATAAGGCAATTTTTGGGACTTTTTTAAAGAAAAACTATTGAACTTATCAATTTGATTAATATATATATTTGTTAAATAATATTTGTAAAGTATGCTATATTTTTGTAAAGTAAAAACAATGTATTTTTTAAAAGTTACAGTTCGTTTGTGAGAGCATCTTAACGAAATTTCTTTTCCATGGTGGCCATAGTATAGACTCTTGTGGTTGTGTGAAATAAAAGAAACATTATTGGAACAGTATTGGAACGAATTGTACGTTGTTTTTGGGACTATAAAGTACCATTTAAGACGAAAAAAATGTTCGATTTTTAGAAACTTCAGATTATTTCGCATTTGATCATACAGGGAGGACATTACTCTCAAATGGGTTAAACTTAATTTTTTTTTTCCGTTCAACAGATCATTTACGATCTTATTGTTTATTCATTTTTAGAGACAAGGAACTGTGGACCAGTCAACGATGAAAAAGGTGTACACAAGCGGCCGATTGCAGCCATGACAGACATTAACCCGTGTCGATGCTAGCTTGCGTTCTGCAATTTCGATGAATAACAGCCGATCCTCTTCGCCGGCTTGTCATTATGGAAAACCATCGTCCACGAAGGGACAATAGAAGCGCAACGATCGAAATTGGAACGCAACGAGGCGGGAATGACTGCGCCTCGAGAAATTAGACGTTGCGGACTTTCCACGAAGTCACAACTGGGGGAAGAAGAGAAAACGTTTCTGCTTCGAAAGGTCAACCGGGACGCACGGTGTGGAGTGATTACACGTAAAAGCGCAACGACGGTATTCCGTGGGCATTGAAACGAATTTCCTTGGATCACAGAGGCCTTCTTGCCAAGTACAAGATTCCTCGATAGCTTCGATTTTAGTTGCCTTGGGTAATAACCTCAGTGTTTATACAGTCCAGCCTGTTAGCGTAAACCGGCCAGAAAAGGCGGCCTCTTGTAACCCGGAAACGGTACGACGGCGGCTATCATAAATAAGATTCAAATAATCTGGAGTCTGCGCAGCTAAATGCGCCTTCCATTGAGCGCATTGTCATCGCGGCCTGATATATGCGTTATTTGTTCTCTCGCGAAATTCACGTAGAAGTTCGCGCCACGAGAAGAACCGTGGTCGCGTCTGTTCCGCTTGAGATCCAGGCGAACTGTACCCAGATTAGGTAGTTTTTGCATAAAGTCAACTCAAGGCTAGGGGGCTGCAGCCCCGGGCTCTACTTTCTAGGAGGGCCTCGATCCTTTCCATTTAGGTAAAAAAATAATTCAATGAAATTTTGTTTACGGCTACCCTTTTGAAATAATTAGAAATCAGACTAAATGTAGAAATAAATCGGGCCAAATTTATTAGAATACAATAACGAAGAATTGATCGTTATAATCAAGCGTTCGTTATGATTAAATATTATTTAGTTTTACTTGGAGTATATTACAATTTTTTAAGATTTATGAACTTTACTACATCTTTTCTGATAAACGTTTTTTGGTTTGATAGCTACAGGCCCCAAAGATCTTGTTACGGACTTCAAAAATCTTAATCCGGGCCGGCATAATGTTTTTGTTTGAAAAACGAAGTGAAACGAAGGAATACAATGTATAATTGGACCAAGTTATGCAGAAAGCTAGCTACCCTGAATGATCTGAAACGAAGTTTTAGTTTGAAGATTTTTATTTTAAAAAAAGTAAGTATTTACTTCTATCGGGTGTATTTTATTTCTATAGTTGTTTTACAGTGTTTTCTAATGGCTTATTTGATAGTGAGTATTGGCAGTTTTAATAATTGACAATATTATAATTGCAAGAGTTGTTCTATGGGTTGGTAATTTTTTGCAAAATAAAGGTCACAAAATTTGGGATCCGTACTGTGTTTACCTAATTCTTTGTCATTTTTAGGGTTGGTAGGTCTCTACATAACTTGACCCATTTTGAAGTCCAAGGACAGGCTGAACCCAAAATTATGTACCAGATCAAAAGCCTAGGTGAAAGAATCGAGTCAAACGGCAAGAATGATCACCCTCCTTCCACCCCTTGTACTCGTTATCGCCGGTTCTTTAAGCGGAGGGTCGAGGATGAAATCAAACGGAAGACTGACGGGCCAAATGCTACGAGGTAAAAGCTTACCGACCGCGTGCCGTGGATGGGTTGTCGAGAGGGGTGGCCGCGACGGTAGCGCCTTCGGCAAGGTCCGCTGTACACAAGCGCAACCAAAGGGAGAGAGACAGTGACGGCGGTGGAGGGTCGCGACACGGTGTGGGGTGGCGGAACGTGAAACTCTTGTCCGCGAAAAAGTGTCGGGGTGGATCGGCGGCTGTCCATATGGAGGCAAACGAGGCGCCGTGTTAGGCACCCCGGCCTGCACGGACGCCTAACTGTGTGTCCGCGTTGTAAAGTGTCGTCAAACAAACAACAACAAAAATAAAAATAAAAAACAAAACGTCACATTCTGGCTCATATACACATATAGGAGAGCCTGATTAAATTCGGTGAGTGTGACGAGGAATGTCATGGAAGAGTTTTCCGATACGCGAGTTAAAAAGTGCACACGGGGGGCCAGCTAAATGGGTCAACCCAACCCCAGCAACCCGATGAATGTGTGTGCACACTCCGTTTCTGTTCTCCGAATCGCTGGTTGGCCTAGTTTATCGGAGGGCGAGCGAGAGAAAAGTACCACGCGACCACCGTCTACGAGGAGACGGGAATGATATTGAAAAAGAGCACCACATGCACGGTTACTAATTCCCCTTTCCGTGTTGGTTCTGTCTGTTCCGTTGTGGCTGGTCTCGTACGTAACACGGTTCTGAACGATCGAAGTTTCTTTGGTCGAGAAGAGTAATAATCATGAGATCCTCTCGTCGACGGGAAACGCATTGATTGACTCGCGCGGCCGCGATACCTTGTCGAGACTGCGGGGCGACGAGAGAAAGAGAGAGAGTGAGTCCGAAGGAGGTGAGAGAGGTCGCCGTTGCATTTCCTCGTTATATACACGCGGAACGTGGCGCACCCCGTGCTTTTCGGGGGACCATCTTCCATTCCCGGTGACACGATTGCAACACGGATAAGCCAGCAGCGTGATAAATGAAAATCCACGTTGTATGCATCCGGGAAACGATTCACCCATGCGTTTCCTTTTATCTCTGTGAACGTTTCACGAATTGTTCGGCGATACATGCGTTCGCGTAATGCCGTGAAGGGTGGTATATCGCGGACACTTCCACGCGACCCTGACTTCAATTATCGATTCTTCGAAGAAGAATATAACGGCGATGCAATTTTCGATGCATTCATACGGGTAGCTTCGTTTGGGCCAGCTGATTTTCCTTGTTTTGCACTTTTTTTACTCGAGAAAACGATGTACACAGTGATATGCGACTATGCACTTCTTACGGATGTGCAATGCACTAGTTATGTCGTTTAAATATATTACTATTTCATCGATGTTTCCTTTTTTTTTGTTTGTTTGTTGTTTGAAAAGTTCCATATTGCGAGACTTCGTTTTCGTCTTGATTGGATTATCGCCATCCGGTTTGGTGCATGTGCAAATCTAATAATGTGCATTTCCGTTCCCATTATATAGGTAGCAAGTGTTGATTGTATGTAACAAAAATGGCGGCCAGCAAACCACCTGAAATGAATTACACGTGCGAAATTTGCGGCCTGGAGGGCTTCAACGACGAAGAGATGAGATCTCACATGGTGTTCTATCATCTTCAGGGCGCTGCGAATTGTCCGTTTTGTGATTTGGGGGAGATTTCGCCGACGGAAATGTTGGTGCATGTTAACAGTGCTCATCTGGATTATTTAACGCCAAGGTATATTCTATTTAGTCAATTATACGATCGGTTGCATTCTTCGTATGACTGGTCTCTTTAAGAATTTAAATTATAATGATAACCTGAAAAATGGCGGCAAAGAAGACTTAGATGTCGCTATCTTTGTACACCTTACAATGTTTGTTATTCTTGAACAGATGCCTTATTGGCAACAATACTATTTGATTGAATGAATTATTTATATTTTAGTGTACAGAAATAAGTTAACATTTAAATATTGAACAAGAAATATTGATTATATCGATAATTTTTGGTATTTTTATTTGGAAACTGTAGCTAATTTATATATTATACAAGTTATAAGAAGCACTTGCTATTGAATTGTTATTGCAGAGAAATTATTTGGTATTTGTTAAATGAAAAGTACAAAAAAAAGCAGAAGGAAGTTACTCTGGATTATAATGGAACTGCATTCTATAAAGATACACATATTTTTGTGATAATTGAAATATAAGTAATTGATTATTGCTTCAATTAGTTGAAATTATTTGCATAGAAAATGATAAAGAGTCACAAACGAAAAGCTGAATGTGAATTAACTGTTTTCAATGAAAAGTAATAAATCTTCAGCTTATCTTTATACAGATGTTTTTAAACTTTTTAAATGTTTATGTTTAATAATACTTACTGTTTTTTCTTATTGCAGCACTCCAGAAAATGATATGATGGCATTTATCGACGATGATTCATTAGTTGATGATCACAGGCATGATGAATGCCGTGGTCCTTCCCCATCCATGTCTCTACGTCCACCACTTTTACAAAATGGGTGGAGCAGCTCATCCAGTCCACGTGTTAAACCACAACCAGAACCATCAAAGTCGGAGCCACATCATTCTAGTTCTAATGTGAATAATAACAATAATAATAACAACACTGGGAATGTTAATAATGGTATCAAGAAGTTTAATAGACTATCATACATTGATACCTAAGAATACATGAAATAACCAATGGTTTTACTTCAGTAATAGAAGGTGCAGCTGGTCACGGTTCTCCACTACGTTCAGGCCTAAATCTACAGTTGCGTTCTCATGCTTCACCAAAACTTCCAGTTCAAGAGTGTCCTATGTGCCCCTATAGTTCTGACAGTCCGTTGAGGCTAGAAGAGCATATCAATAGACAACATTTTGATCTCACTTCACCGTCGTTTCCACCTGAATCTCCACCGTCTCGAGATGGTATCTTCAACTGTCCCCTGTGCATCACATCGTTTCCAAATTCTTCTGATCTTGAGCTACACGTCAACATAGAGCACAAAGATATTTTGAGGTACAACTGAATTTATATATACATACTATTACCAATAACAGACTGTGCTATATGATATATTTACTTTATACAGCCCTGCAAATGGTGCAGCTTCTCAATCTGACCTGGCAACCGTTGGCAGTGACACTCCGGCGTGTCCAGTTTGTTTTAGTACTTCATTTAAAACCAGTGATGAGTTGACTGCACACATCGAAGAACACTTTAGCAAAAAGAGTACCCCGTCTCCCATAACTCCAGACTTGTCGACCGATAGATTGTTGGCAAAAGACATGGAAAGGCGCGAGAAAGAGGTTCGAAAGTTACGAGAACAACGTGAATTTGAATTGTTAAGAGCGCAGTATGGTATGGACAATCAGGGCAATTTTAGAGAACAAAGTGTCACTAATATGCAGCGGGCTGTGTATTCGGGTGAAATGACGATTGCTGATTATTATGAAAGGCAAAGTGAACTCAGAGTAGCCGAGAGTAGTGGTATTGATGATGGCAGCTCCTGTACACGCGGTAAGACGATTTTTCCAACGATTTTTCTCTGTTATTGGAAAATGCTTATCTACTATTATTTCAATCTCTTGTAGGACTAGTCTCAAAGATACGAGCTGTCAGCCAAGCATGTAGTAATGTGTTGAGCACCTGGATGTGTTCCACTGTAGATCATTATGCGACTACTTATGGAGACAAGGGTTGGGGATGTGGATATAGAAATTTACAAATGTTAATTTCGTCGCTTTTACAACATACAGGGTACAATGAGTTAGTGTATAAAGCGTGGAGCTCAGGCCTGGGTAGTGGTAGTTCTACTAAAAATCCGCTTCGAAGTTCTATACCATCTATCTCTAGACTTCAGAAAATGATAGAATGGGCTTGGGCCCAGGGTTTTGATACTCAAGGAGCGGAACAGCTAGGCGGTAAATTGGTGAACACTAGAAAATGGATTGGTCCCACCGAAGTAGTTATACTGTTGTCTAGTTTGAGAATAAAGTATGTATTATAATGACTGTGACTTTGGCACAGAAGCATCTCGTATAATAATCTGTTTCAATGTGTAGATGTCAGCTGGTAGATTTTTATAGACCAACTAATGCTGACGGTGGACATCCGGAGATGTTTAATTGGGTTTTACAATATTTCCAACGGTGTGACGACTTCAAGCCACCTCTCTATCTACAACACCAAGGTAAATATTCGGTTGACGGTGGAACAATTGGAATTACATTTTTTATGAAAATTTTGTTCGTCTGTTTACAGGTCATAGTAGAACAATAATAGGAGTAGAACAATTAAGGGATGGTTCAATAACTATGTTAGTACTTGATCCAAGCCATAGTCCAGCACAAATGGCACAGTTTAATAGTACAAGTAGTGCACTCGGTGCAATGCGTTTGGTACGAAAATCGATCGCCGCGATGAAAGCGAGGCAGTATCAAGTCGTTGCTGTTACCGGTATCATGGAAACCGAAATAGAGTATCAAGTAAGAAACTTCTGCACGTTTCTTATGTGTTAATTAAATTGTTTACGCAGCGTTTCTGTCTAATGTATAAACGATGATGTTTGAACGTTTTTCAGCAAAGCAAAGTATTACGTTTGATTCGCGTACCCCAAGATAGGTGAGATTTGCTGACCCGAAAAGGAGTTAAATCTTGTGGAAAGACGATAGACTGCCTCAAACCAATTTTGTCCAGCATCCTTAAAGTTACGTGACCGCAATGTTCTAGGTTTTATCATTAGGAGAATTTGCTCCACTGTAGTAATTGCAGAAATATTATTTAAACAATATATTCTTGCATCTCTTAGCCGTCATAAATCGACTGGCTCCTCGAATTGTGTACATCCTAAGCCTGCGTCGCGGTTCAGAGTTTTGGAGCTGAAAAACGAATGGAAAATCTATAAAAAATTGTAATTTCTAAAGAAGTGTCTGTATGTCGCGCGTATTGATCTTCTTTTTTTAAAACCGTACTCGGCTCTGGAAATATTATATTACGATGCGTGCTTGGGGAAGAATGTTTCAGTGATGGAGTATCTAACGGATAGAATTAATTCGAACGCCATTTCTTGTCCACAATGTTCTGCTCAATTTTCGTCGCACCGAACAGGCTGTGCTAATTTTTAGTCGACCAATCGTCCTACGCCAGTCGGTTGCATCAGCGAAAAAAGCCATGGCAGACCTTGGAAAACGAGACTCTTTCGTAGCTGTGATGCTGTTATCGATTTTACGCTAATCAATCACCGATTATAAATATTTTTGAAGGCACTCCATACGGTCGATACATTACAGAAAGCAACATTGTCCGCGCTTATCTTCTCTCACCTGTACTCTACATTTTTAATAAACTTTGTTGTCAAAATGTTGTCAATTTTTAGTCACTAAAAGATACCAATATTAATACGACGCGCACTACAATAAAAATTTTATATACTGTTACAAGCACGTTATTCACTGATATATTTTTATTATAGTTGCTTTTAATCATTTTTGGGGTGTCTACAAGAATGAATGATATATATTTCCATATATTATACATATGTTTATCTATATATATACACATACACACATACTTGCACACTCTTTGTTACATTACATTTCACTCACTCATACATAAAGTACAACTACTTTCATACTAATTATAAATACTCTATTTAATTATTCAATTAATTTAAGGCTACCCATACATTAGCTTGTAAGTTCAATGCAATGCTGTGACCGAAAAGAAGAAAAAAGAAGTAACTACAGTCCATTTACTTGTTACTTATATTATACATATAAAAAAGTTGTAATTTAGTAAATGATTATTATTATTATCATTATTATATGTATTATCTCTTACAAATTGTACTGACATATGTATGTATAAGATCTATTTATTCTAGTTAAAGATGTTTGAGACGATTGGAATGTTTGATGTTAATTTTTATGAAAATGTTATACTATTATTTTATAGCTTTGATAAATTAAGCACTAATCTGAGAAAAAATTTGTCTTTCTGCTCAGTAGGACCAGATGCAATAATTATGACTGACAGCAAAGATATACGATAATTATACTTGTATTGGATTTTGCTGTGTGCAGATTAAGAATACTTTCATCATTTTGGAGTGTTCAGGCAAATCAAGCTGTGGAATTGTTATGCAAGTGTAAAATAACAACTTCGTATTAACCACATGTCAAATTAAAATATATGCTTTGTTAGAATTCCCAATTTGTGAGTAATTGTTTTGTATTAAATTTGAAACAAATATGTTAATATCCTAAATCAAACTACTTTGACCTTTTTAACACATAAGTTTACATACTTGCATACAAAATTTGAAATAACTACACGTTTGATATAAATCAAATAATATATTTATTTCTTAACTGAAGAGGTAATCCAAATATTATCTTCATGTTGATAAGTATTAAATTGATTACATTAAGTAATTTAAATACCTTAATAAATGTTTATAACCTGAGCAGTTATTAATACTAATTATCAGCTAAAAAAATGTATATGTTAATCTTATATGTTAAATCCCAGTGACCGCATACAGGCTTTATGCGCTTCTATTAAATGTTGACAGTGTTCTTCGCCTTTGGTAATAATGCTGAAAAATTAAATGTTCAATGCCAATTAATATGAAATACATGAGACTAAACAAGGTTATGTGATAAGATACAGAAGAAAATCAATTATTCCAACGTGACAGTTATTCGGTTTGCTGTAGAACGTTACTAAAGAATTTTCTTAGTAATTACTGTTACATGTCATGAGTTACTACTGTTTTAAAAATGCGAAACGTAAGTGTTCAATTGTCGACATACCATTCATCCCTGATTTTTTTTGTTTCGGGACAGGCACAACAAGGCTTCAGTGGCTTGTCGGATTTTTGTGCTTCTACAGATACTGCTTTTACTGGGGTCAACTTTTCATTCGCGTTACCCATTATGATTTTAGAAAAATTCAATTTAATACTGTACAAATAGAATCAAAGAAAAATTCACATCAATTCACATGTGTCCATATATTTCCAACTATTACAAGCGCCTCCAAGCGGTGAATTTTAACAAAATTCAAAAAATTGGACTGAATCACAAACGAAATATATGAATAAATCTGTCATCTAATGCTTTTTTGTGGCCAGATTTTGTGGGATACCAACCAGATGAGATATGAGAATATAAATATCTTATATGTATCTCGTATGTGGTCCTAGGACCAAATTAGTTTGGTATCAATATCCGACGTTAACATTTGCAAATGCGTTTTCTTCATTTTCTGCATAAAGAAAAACTTCATTAATTTAATACTTCTAAAGAAAAGCCTTCATCTATTATTTAATTGGTAATATCAGACTGATAATATCTGTAAGATTGTATTGCATAAACTTTGGCGCTATTGCTAAGTTGACGGGATGTATTTATCGCAGATGGCGCTAGAGAACCATCGCAGAATATGCAGGTTTCAAACTTCGAAAAGACGACAGTAAAATTAATATTTCCCATATAAAACGAATTGTAATGTTAAATTGTCAGCAACAGTGTGTTCGTCTGTTTTTCCGTGGTATGAGAGGTTATATTTCCATTTAAGTTAATCTCGGGAACACGTAAGAAAAATGTATTGAAATATAATTCGGTGGTAAATATTCTATTTCATAAAAATAACAATTGGCGCGAAGAAGGAGAGGACCAATCCTGGCATTCCTCACACCGATCCACCAATCATACCCAGTCATGGACAGCCTAACGGTCATTCGTCTCAAGGAAGCTGGAGTGATTAGACGTGAAGTGATCTCGCTCGTGGCGAAGTAAGTATTATAACTTTTCACTTTCAATTATTTATGCCGTTAGTATCTACGTTAGCACTCTGTCGTTACTTTCGTTCAGTATCTATTCAATTCGGTGTAAATAATCGTAAATTAACTCGGTATTGCTGGATAAAGTGAACTGGTTTCAAGATTTCTATTCTCCCCCCGATACCCATTAGTATTTATGCTGGTTTTGTTCAATTTACAATCTTTGATAACACTCTTCGAGTTAATAACTCTTTCATTGTGACTCAGTCATGGTTAATTTAACATAATTACTTGGTATTAACGTTTATTTTCCGTTTCAGAATTCCGACAAGAAAGAACGCGCCACCGACGCCATGCCAATGGAGTCTCTGATTAGACGCAATTTGGCGGGAAATTGGCGAAGTCTGGTAATATGTTATAACAAGTACGTTACACTCTATTGCATATTTTAATTTTATTACGTTTTGATTGTTTTGACCGTAAGCATGATCATGATTTCATGATTAACCGTGTTGAAATCGAACAAGAATTCTTTCGAAAAATATTTCACAGTCAAATGCATAATTGATGCATTCAATATGGCTTCCTTGGCAGTTAGAAAATTTAAACGACAATACTTCCAGACATTCAAAATGGAAACACTAGTTGAATATTTTTTAAACTATTATATCTCTGCGTAGTTAAACTAACATTTGCATTTTCATCATATAGCAGTCTTTTTTGGAGACAAACATTTGATAGAATATAAAAACAGAAAGGATAGGCCGGTGTACGTGTGCTTATTGTATTTCTTTCACCTCCTTTCTTTTGCAGAGTATTTGGTGGCTGCACGCAAGGCGGCGGGCCGAGTCAGTGTTTGTTTACATCGAAGTTTTTTCTGTTTGTGCGGAGCGAACTGGCTCCCAGTAGAATCTCACCGGAGATGTTAGGTCCTTCCGAAAGTAGAGTCAGTGTTTGTTGCGTACAATCAATTACTTGCAGAGTGTCGGCACTCTTTGCATTTTCAGTCGCGAAATTAGAGTCATTTGTTCGCCGGCTGGGATCTTCGGTCGCGATAGTCTTTATTATTTTTATTAATTATTAAGTTTTTATTAAGTTTTTTTCTACCTGAAAGTGCTCGTTCGGAAAAGTAGAGTCAGTGCATCACTGAAGAGGATGTTTTTGGGCGAAGTTCTACAAATAGAGATTGTAAGTATCTTTATGTTTTATTACTTACACTGTTCAACTGAAACAGCTACAATTTTCAGAGGAGGTTATAATGTATTCTGTTCCTTTTTTCAGATTTATCAGATGCTGTATTAACGACCACTGCAGACGATGTCCTTGGACGAAGCTACACCATTTTTCGAGATTCTTCGAGTTTTTTTGGGTGCTCTTCAATCATCGGGTGAGTGCATGTTTTTATTCCTCCAGTCCTCAATCATGTCGTAGGACGATTGGTCCGAAGCGGCACGGGCGACTGGTTGTATACGTGCTTTTGGCGAGTACAGTGAACGCGGATCTGCAATCGTATGATTGTATATCCGCAAGTAGTATTTGATCTGTTATGTTTCTTAGTTAGGCTAGGGTCTTCTTCTACGCCGCGTTTATTATTAGTAACATAATTCATAAATATTTTGTACAAAAAGTATATTTATGAGTTACATATTCAATGTTCGGTATAGAAGCGAACATGATGCAAACGAAATCACATTGCATGTGATGCATTTTTTCTAATGGTTCAATTTAATACGAGATCTTGATATTCCAAGACGAAGCTATTATTTAAATAATTGTTATTTTTTTATTAATTGAGTATATGTCGTGGTAGTACGTTGTTCGTTTCACTAGAAAATGCAGTAATTTGAATATGATGTGTACAATAATTTCACAGTAGTCACTTCAGTGTACTCATTTCAATATATTAGTCAGATATCATTTATGAATATAGAATGAAATAGCTCTACATAGAGAAAATGAAATAATAGAATAACATAAATAGAAATACATCAGAAAATTCGCAATGGCCTATAAATAACGGTCAGCTGATAAAAAAAAATAATATCCAAATTATTAATGTGAAGTAAATATCAACGGTAGATTCGAATATAGAGTAGAAAGAACGGAAACCACACTGGTATGTTTAAAATAGAGGGGAAAACGTAGTGGTGCCTTCTCGATACGCATGTTATAGCAGTTAGCGCAATACCACGAGACGCGACAGCACGTTTCAAATGCCGGAACCAGTGTCGCGAGACACAAAGGTATCATTCGTATTTGCAAGTTCCATGAAATAGTGGAACACGTGTACTGGGAATCGCGATAAAGTATCGGTGCATAAAAAGAAGACGTATTAAGTTATGTCACCTGTGCACCGATATGCACGCCCTAGTGAAAAACCGCGTGTTATGGAACAATTTAACACGTTGCGCATGTATGACCATTGAAAAGTGCATTGCGATTTCCAGTTATCGTGGCCGGTGTTTTCGTTGCCAATGGCAAAGAACACATCCGGTTACGTACACGGGTAGAGTACAGAGACGTACTGGCGTTTACTCACGACCACTTTAATGGAGTGTGAGCGTTAAATGCAGGGAAGGTACTACTGTGTTTCACCAGCATGTACAGTGTTCCACAAACATATTTGTATGGTAGACGTATATACTCAGAAGGAATGAGTATTTGTATTCTGTCCTTTAAAAAGGGCAGGCCCAGAGGTGTCCATCTACTACTCACGAGCAGCATTCTTCCCATCCAGAGGTACCCTCACTATGGGACTTGGATTGACTCGCTCGAGTCAATCTGAGGTCGATAGTCGGGGAAACCTACGAGGGGAAGCTTGTAATTGCTCGTAGCTCGTGGGTGGCATTTGGACACCTTTGGTATTAGAGTAAATTTTTATGATGGTTAGTATGTTAATCAAATTTTATTTCATCCGTTAGTGTGTTAATTATTATTATCAACAGTTATACCGTCATTTATGGACAAATAACGAAATGAATATAACTTAAATTTATTTACTATTTGAATACAGTAAATAATATATCAGTTTACTGTGAAGTAGTTTAAGATTAATATTTGTCTTCATTGATATTTTTAATAGAAATATGAATACTTGTGAAGCATCATTGGCAATATGCAATTGTAGATTAACAATTTCTACTGAATTATGCCAGAAATACGTATTACCACGTTGCTTGAAGACAGAAATAAGAATTAAGTTTTGTGTTTTGATACACATGGATTAAGCTAGACTGTAACGCTTTGGATAAGTATATTACAGACCATGTACAAGAAAGCATTTCGCGACGGGTAGATTTCTCAGTCAAAGTGACGTGTCTGTTACACTTATGTTATAAGTCTTATATTCGCTTTGACGACGGAATCGCCCGAGGATTGTTCAATATATAGAGTCATTTATATTATTACAGAATCTTGTTTAAAATCTTAATAATTAAATTCTACAATATTAATAAATATTCAATCTTTGCTTTTCAATTTTTATTAATACAAAGTCGAGTCACTTTTATTGCAAAATGAAATGAAAAAGAATAAAAGAGAAGTAGCCCGTTAGAAGAGCAAAAAGTAATAATTATTTTAGTTAGGATTTTCAGAATAATTATTCCGTGTTCGTTGCTCGAACCCTTTCACGTGCCCAGGTGCTACTTGGTTGGGCGAGAGCAACGGGGAACGATGACTTGATTTCATATAATAATAACATGTCTATGCGACTGGCAATGCGTTAGCTTACCGTGCACGACGTATTTTCCACTTATGTGTGTGTGTGTGATTAGGCAGTGGAATTGCGTCGTTTAGATTTCTATCAATTAACATTTCATCTATAATTGTTCCGTGGAACAATTTCGCACAATTTCCGGTATCGGTCGTACATATTCCTTTGCTTTATACAATGTTTATAATTAAATTTCCATGGAATATGTACCGGTTTATAGTATCTCGCTATCAGACGAGAAAATTAACGCGTAATCGATATAAAGTGTACCAAGTATACGTATATTGCTTAAACAATTTTTCTATTCTCGCAATGGATGCTAGCCTTTGCCAGTCGATTTCAGGAAAATGGTACGTACATTAGAGTGTGCAAGTTGAATATCACGTTCGGGTGTCGGAGGCGTCCCGGGACGTCCTCTCTAGGAGTTTTGCACCCGGGCGCATGCTTGAGAACCGTGGAGTGTTGTGTGTTGGTGAGAATCTGTCTTTTGCCAAATTCTTTTTAAATATAGGGCTAGGTAGGCAGGTAGCATACTTTCTGGTGTGTGAATGTGTGCGAGTAGACTGTAAGTAGGTAGGGGCCGGGGCAGGCTATCACATTCTCCGATGGGGTAGGCTCGCGTAGGCTCGCGTAGGTTTCGCGTGATAGTCCTGCTACCGGGATAATTTGTAGCGTCGATTCGAAACTGGTCCAGACGGAGCATGCTGTCTGCTTCCGATTTCGATTTCGATTCTTCAAATTCGGCGAACCCCAAGGGGGTCGTCGTCGCGGTCGCGGTCGGAAGGATAGGATTGTCGAAACGAACGACCTGCTCGATTGCACTCGTGGTACGATCATACAGACTCTTCGAGTCGTTGGTCGTCCACAACCGAGCAGCATTAGGGTTTCAGGGGGCGGACCGCCGAAGAAAAGAAGAGGCCCAGCACAAACTGTGTACTCAAGAGGGCAGCAACGAATGGCTCTGTATCTTCGGATGTGGAATCATTACTAAATATTTGTTCACTGTACTCGCCTGTAGTTGTAGTAGTAGTTTGTATATTGGCCGTCATATCGGCCCAAAGACCAGCAATATTGGGCAAAATCGCGGATTGAATTAGTGTTGCGGATGAGACTAGATCACGGGTTGCATTAGCTTTGTAAATTGTCAATATTAATCTTCCTAATTACTTGGAGAATAGTGTTGCGAATGATGAGATCGTGTTTGCGTTAAGATCATTTTTATATTTTCAGAGTAGTGTTGCGAATGATGAGATCGTGTTTGCATTAAAATCATGTCTTTATTTTCAGGGTAGTGTTGCGAAAATGACTGAGCGCGATTGCTTATTACTTTTTATTTAAGTCGTTTTCTTTTGTTGAATTAGTGTTGCGATATGAATTGATCGGTTTTTTTTTAATGTTGCGATCCATGAAATGCCCAAAACGACGCTGGAACCACACTAAACAAGGCAGCTGAAATAGCTGCAAAGTCTTGTTCACCACAGAAGACCTGAGCAATCAGTATTATTTACTACATAATACGAAACCATACTTACCTTTAAATTGGCTAATTATGTAGCAATTAATAATAAGCCAATTGTCTGCGAGCTGGTTAGTTTATTCAACAGATTCGTGTTCGTAATTCTTTTACTGGGTAGTTCCTTCACTAGAGACGAGATTTTGTCAGTGTCATTACCGACGAGATGCTAGATCCCAGACCTCGTTTGTGATTGAACTTTCGAATGTCTAACGTAATTTTGTGCTGTTGCAATTAGACTTTGAAATAAAGACTAATTTATAGATTTATTGGTGTTAAATTAAGGTATTGGTATATATATAGTTTTTTTGGAATTAGAATATATATAATTCATTAATTAAACATATAATTTCGAAGATGGCGGTGATACAGTCAAAATCGTTCTTACCGGTTGGTTGATTCTTTCAGTGGATAAGTATTCTTATGTCGATAAAGAGGTTTCGTCTTTATCCATAGAGGTCCTACGGTTTTGTCGATAAGAATGTTTCCTTTTTTTTTTACGTATCTTCACATAGAAATTGATTACACTTTTTGTCACTAGATGGCGACACCAGCGCAATATTTGTGCGCTAATTATGTATGTGCAAATTTAAAGGATTGCATAGTTAGATTGAAGTTAGTCTATAATTAATACATTTTATTTCCACAAGTGTTTATATCCTGCAAACTATAAATCTAGTCTGTATCCTAGTCTTCAAACTTCTGCTTATAAGGCAGTTAACAATGCAACATGTCAAAGGGATTTCGTAATCTCTTAATACAGTTATTATATTTATGTAACAATAGAAACTTTAAGTATATCTACTATTTACACCAATACAAAGTAGACAATAACAAAGCGTACATTGAAATGTTGTTCTTATTATAAGAAAAACTCTCCTAACACTCTTAATGTGTATACCACCAATAAACTAATTATCTAGATAGTATAGAATAACAAACAAAAGATAAACCAATAGCCTCAACTTTAAAAACAAGACAGTATTTCTTAGCTGCTATTTCTATTCGCATAAATGCAAAATATAACGGTGGTTTCCGTTTCAGAATTAAAACGATTCAATGTTTGTACTTCCTTCCCAATTTTACACATGAGAACAAAGAAACAAATGGATCATTTAGCCGTGTAATAGTTTGTCTTCACGAAAGGCATCTTCGTCACGGTAGCTTTGTACGTTTTCCCTCGAACTTCAACCAACACACCTCCACCGCATTGAGCCAGTTCTGGGGGCACGTATCCCATCGCGATCGGTCGTCCAAGGGTTGGACTCGGTCCACCGGATGTCACTTTGCCCACGCGTTCTCCTTCCGGCGTTAATATGGCCGCTCCTTCTCTGGCTGGTGGCCCGTTGCCCAACATCAAACCGATTCGTTTTTTGTTGCTGCCTGATTTTATTTGTGACAGTATCCTCTTAGCACCGGGAAAGTTTTCCTCTGCTCTTCTCCTTTTAGCTGAAATGAGATTATCAATTTCTTATGTTTTATTTATGTTTAATTTTTGTATGTTGTGGGTACGACCCATATTGCATTAATATTCTATCCACTAACCCACTAGCCAAGTAAGCCCAGCTTCAACAGGAGTGGTCTGCTCGTCGATATCGTGTCCGTACAAACACAAACCAGCCTCCAGTCTAAAAGAATCTCCATTAGATCACAATGTAAATATTTACAGACTGTCCACTATCAAAATTTCCATCTACACATTCACCTTAAACTATCTCTGGCCCCCAAACCAGCTAACTTCGTGTCAGGCTTTTCCAAGATCGTCTGAACCACGCTGTTAGCAATCTTAACCGGCATAGATATCTCGAAACCATCTTCTCCTGTGTAACCACACCGGGACACTCTGATTCGACTTCCTAACACCTCAGTTTCCACGCTGTTCATGAATCTCAAGTCTTTAAGATTGATCTTCACTAACGGTTGGAGAATAGTCGCTGCTGTGGGTCCTTGCAAGGCTACCAGACCTTGTTCCAGAGGGTCTAAGAACTCCAGATCGACCGACTTCCCTTGGGATTTAAAATGTTCCTGTGAATGGAGACGAAACGATAATAATCTTTTTAGTCAGTTTCTAGCAGGGACTTAAATCGATTTTGATACCGATATTATGCCATCAAAGCTATACCCAAACCGATATATTACCGAAAACTGAAATAAATACCGGTATTTTACGTTTCGGTAAAAGTCCTTGGTTTCTAGATTTAGTCTAGTGGATAATGCATGATTGACCCACATGTGATGATTTTTGAAGAAAAAATAAGTCGAAAGTCTGGAATAAAAGTTTTACGAATAGGGTACGTGAGCTATAGAATTGGATCTTGCTGACGTGTCTGTGCATTACTTGCTGTTTCTACTTATTAGAAGCACGAATACATATCTAGATATTTCCGAAGCCAAAGAAATGTACCTTTGTCTTCACTATTGTCTAAATATTCAACTCAGGTGTTTTAAATAGTAATTTTACTTTTTCTGAATATTTACTTCCCATTTTTTAAATATTTCTTTTATATTCTATGAACAGGTATTCAGTTCATAGTTTCTAAACGTATATTTTACATTTTCTGTATATGTATATAATACTTGGATTAAATACTTTCTTCATAGTAAAAAAGTATGGCTTAAAAAATATTCTGTGCTACTGGGGTTATTACACTTGAAGAAATTTCGTTCCAAACTTTTGACCTATTTTGTCGTTCCACCGATAACAGACTTCTCTGTACAGTAGAATCCAACAATAAACTTGCTTAGTAGTAGAATCGGCTCGTATTTCGTATCGTACAGTCAAAGGAAGAATTACAAGAAATTTTTAAATTGCTTTACCTGTCTTTGGATCAGGGTCTGAGAGTCTTCGTTTCTTCTCCCAGCATTAGACACCACGAAATACCTATCATCGCCATCCTTCGTAATGATCAAATCATCCAGAATTCCTCCGTTCTCGTTTGTGAACACTGTCAAAACCGAGTTGCCTTTTTTTAAGTTCCTCAGATCGCTGGTAGTTAGAGATTCCAAAAAAAATGTTGCATCGCTGCCAGAAACACGCGTTTGCATCATGTGTCCCACATCGAACAGCGACGCGTACGTTCGTGTATGCTGATGGGAGGCTGCTATAGCCTCCTGATACTGAACTGGCAGTAGCCATCCGGAAAAGTTGACTATTTTCCCTGAAACGGAATTCACCATTTATTGAATTGTTCATTTTTTATAAAATCTAGATACTTGAAAAATACCTCTCACTTAAAAAGTTATCGTGAATATCAACGAAGTAGTATAGATTCCTAGCTTTAAGAGAATTGAATGCTGATCTCATTCACGTTCATCCGGATAGAAGAGTTTACAATTACATTGTAATTAACTATACTAAATTTACAATAAAAAGTACAATGTATTTGTAAAACTACAATGTAATTGTAATTGTCTCGTAATTACAATGCAATTACATCGTAATTGCGATTTAGATTTTGTAATTAGATTACATTTTGCCCAACTCTGTTACTCAAAGACACACCTGATAAATGGTTCAGTCATTTACCTCCGTTCTCCACGTGAAGATCGTACAAACAGGTCTTCCTTGGCTCCGACGTCGTCGACGACAAACAACGGCCAATCAATCGCTTCCCCACGCTCGAATCGATCAAACACCTCGAGGCGTCGCATTTCGAGCTGATCCGCGAGATCGCCGCCAGTCCAGACGATTCACGTACACGTCCGTTGAACGTTTCGAGGCATTTGTCGAGGCAATCTAGGCACATCGATCTCCCACGCCCGACGAAACGTAACATCGCGTTCGCCTGTTACCGATTTCACCGGGAACTGACTCGAAAACGCCGGTTTCGTGTATACCGGCAACAGCCCTCGATGACCCCTCCAGCTGGCACCAGGCGTCTTTCAGACTCGGATTCAACCGTCGGAAATCGAACGCTCTGTGTCGTTCTCGTGCGACGCAAACATCAGAGTTTACTTGGAATGAAAAGTTCCGAGATTATTTTGTTACTGTTTTGCATAACTTGTATATCTGACCTACGATATTTGCACGATTGTGAACAGTGTGAAGTGTTGTGCGGTGCTTGAATGGTCTCGAGAAGTTATATTCTTCTGTTGTAACAGGGAAGAAAATAATAATATTTATTTATAAAGGGGTTGTGAATCATTTGGTATAAATATACACTGAAAATTTTCAATCATGTATTTTGTGGTTAAAATAAATTTTAAAATGTATTTTGTGGTGAAATAAGTTTTTCTGGGGATTGTAATATAGATATAGTATTCTGGGAAAACGTTATTTCTCAATGTGATTTGTAGGCGTTTCGCGTGACAGCAAGTAGAAACGGACTGCAATGCACAGACACGTTAACACGAGAATTACCAGCATTGAGTGTATACGGAATTAAATTGTAAAATAGTAATATATATAATGTACAATTAAGCATAATATGACATAAAATCTACAGGAAACTAAAAATCACTATAAAATCCACCAAAAACCCCATTATAATTTCAGTAATCGTAAAATAAGAAATCTGAAATCTGGCATTCTGACGGACTCGGTAATTCTAGTGTTAACCAAGTCCTATTCGATGATCGCACGTCAATCCAGCAGATTTTTAAATTCGTATGTCTCGAAAAGAGAGCACCAAACGAAAAGAATTCTATATTTTCGACTCACTTGTGCATTGTTCGGAAATATTTTCTATAGAGGGTTGCTGAAAAGTTTGGGACCATTCTTCCGAAAAAATTCTTGTCTCTGAACGTGTCAATACGGTCTTCCTCGTTCTTTTACTTATTTCTGGCCTTGTGCCTTATCCTCAGATACACGAAAGTTCGATCAGGTTTTTTTTTCTGGGATCATTACGGGAATATTTTTGAATTTTTTAACAGCTCACCAATGCGTCCCTGACTTTTTGTGTCCGAAAGACGTCACCCAAGCGTTCCGTGTTCAGCAAATGTTGCAACTGGCGAACGATAAAGGAGGGCCCCCGGCGATAAACAGATATATGTATTTTCCTGCACGATGGAAGCCACGAATAGAGTATAGTTATCGTTATTTTCGTGCGTAAGAGAGGTCAGCATGCCGCTTAAAGTCGGAAACGATAAGAAACCGCGGCAGATGAAGAATCCTCGTATAAGATGGCGATAATGGTCACGAGACTGGGGGAGAGAACAACAACGGATGCTTATTAAATTTTTATTGTACCACGTAATAATAATATTAATAATAATTAATAATAATAATAAAGATAATAATAATAATCATTCGTCGTCGTAATAATAGCAATAGTTTCATAATAATAAATGACAATTCATTGTCGTCGGTAATAATCCCAGTGACAAGCGTCAATGTTTTTTTTTTTCAGTTTTTCGTATAGTAGCGTGTCGAACGGAGAAACGACCTTAAAAAACGAAGACAGTATCAATTTATTCGTTCGTACATTTTGTTTCATTACGCGTTTTTGTTTTCTTAAGTTCTTTTAACTTCCGTCGTCTTATTCTTCTCGCTCGCGCTTTTGCATTTCGCTTTTCCACCTCGTTTCTAGTCTCTTCTCTTACCTCTCTCTTTCTCTCTCTCTCTCACTCTCTTCCACACGCGCATTCTCTCTCTCTATTCTTTTTTTTTTTTCATTGAATTCGTTTTCTTTCTCTCACACACACGCACACTTTCTCCCTCTGTCTTGTGTTTTTTTTTCTCTTTATTTTATCTATACGCAATTGATGCAAAATGTCCCTACACAGTCCGACGAATGTGTGTGTGTGTACGTTTTGTAATTTATACTTATACTTTTTTTTTGCGATTTTTTCTTCCGAGCGATCGATTTTGCCTTTCTCATCCTCTGGGTCGTTTAACAAACTGATGGTGTTGTTTCCTTTTTTTTTTTTATACTCGACGCTTTTTTTTTCTTCCGTTAAACCGATCTTCGATCATCGTCGCTAGCGTATTTCGTTATTATTTTTTTTTTCTTTCGTTAGCGCGCTTCTATATCCATCTTTTTTGCAAAAACTCCGCTATAAATTTCCCTTTTGTAGCACGTGTTGACACATGAACACATTCACTCACATTGGGTTGATCGGTTTTCTACTGGAGGGACTTGGGTTCGGGGATGCTGGGGGGATTGGTGGTGAGATTCGGTGATACTATGGTGGATGGATGGTGGTGAGATATGGTGGTGTGTTGTTCAGGATTAGACACATGGAGGGGGTGTGTGTGTGGTGCCATACCTGTGAGGTGTGCATGGGTGTGGGGGGATTGGGATGAGGTGTGCGTTGGGGATATTCAACAGAAACAAGGATTCACTTGGGGGCTGAGAATATTCGAACTAAACAAGAATTCACTTGGGTGCTGAGGATATTCAACAGAAACAAGAATTCACTTGGGTACTGAGGATATACAAAAGAAACAAGGATTTACTGGGGGTCTGAGGATATTCGAACAACACAAAAATTCACATGGGGTCTGAGGATATTCGAAGAAAGCAAGGACTTACTGGGGGCTAAGGATATTCAACAGAAACAAGGATTCACTTGGTGGCTGAGGGTGGGGATCATAATAATTCGGAACACTCGCGAGGAATATGGATAATGATTGCGGTGAAACAAAACAAAAAAACAGAAGGCCCTACGAAATGCTTCGGCCCCATCGGTCAACGGGTCCGAAAGATACTTCAAGGAAAATTTTTTGACGTTTCCGATTGCCAATCCTCACGATACATTCAAGATATTCTTCCGTTCGAAACATTAACAATTTGGAAGCTCTGAAGTTCTAATACAATCGAATGTGGTTTACGTTTTTTTTCTCCGATTATTATTTTGTTCTCCGGGGATTGCTTTCGACAATCGAATCAATTGTCCGAAATATTCGTCGACCGAGGGACATTTTTTTGTGTTCTTTTTTTGTCGGGTCTCACGATGCCGAGAGCGTCGAAAAATCGATAACATAATATCGCCTACTGATCGCGACGTGGGGGTTACGGGTTGGTCGGTTGAACACCGAATTAATTTACTTTTCGATCTAGAATGGAAAATGGCGATCGGGGATATGGGGGAAGAAAGTATACTGTCTCTCGTTTCCGCGATTTCTCGTCGCGTTCGTTCTTACGCGTTTCATTGTTTTTTTTTTTCTCTTCTCAACGAATTTCCCATCTCTTCTATTTCCCCTCTTTCCTTCTCCTGCCTGAGCTATTTACTTATGTACTTTTTTTTGCTTTAAAGATTTTCTATTTATGCTTGTTTTGCCTCTGTGTGTGTCGCCTCTCCTCCTCTGCTCGTCCTGGAACGCGACAATGCGCCCTTTCGTTTAGTTCTCGAATCGCGTTTAGTTTTGTTATCCGTGTTCGAAAACACGGGTGATTGTGGTGGTTTACAAGGGGGTAGAATATCGAAATGAAAACCAGAGGTTTACAAAACTTGTGTTGAGGGAATTCGTCGGAAATTGGAAGTTTGATCGGGCCGCATTGCCACGTAACGAGGAAGCACATCGCGTACGCGGTTCGCGTTTCGTTTCGGTTTTATTGTTCTTCTTGCTTTTTTTATTTTTTCTATTTATTTATTATTTTTTGCACCGGATGTACGTATGCGCGCGCGTACATACATACATATATGTATATCTTTATATATAGATATATACTGTAAGAATTTTTTTGCATTGTGATTGTGGTTGTGGTAATATTTCATATCATCGGCTATTTTTCTTCTCTGTGGTGGGCGGTGGTCACGAACAGAAACCAAGGATTGAGTCGTTTACTTTTTTGCTCCTCATGTTTTTCCATTTCTCTATTGTCTGTTGCGGAAAACATCTCTATTGCAATGCTCTATTGTATGTATATTAACGGGAAGAAACGAAAAATCATTCCAGCGAACGCAAAAAAGAAATGAACTCTATTTGCCTGCTATTATTTTTCGTGTGTTTCAATCTATGCGCGTGATTTTATCTTCTATTTTTCGTTTTTGCTTTTTGTTTCCTCGTATTGTTTCCGAAATATATCGATTTTTTAATTTTGGTATTTTTTCTTCAGTTTTTTTTCGTCGCATGTGCTCTCTACCGTTTCGATCTTTTTCTGTTCCTCTAATTTTTTTTTTTTATTCTTTCCTCGTTTGGCCGTGACTATTACTTTTCCTTTTAGTAGCTTTTTTTTCTCTCTTTGCTCGAGGGGAGGGGGACAATTTTGTTTGTTTGCCTGCCAACGTGGTTTTGTTACAGTGTGCAATCACCGTCAAAAAAAAAATTTCTCGCAACTCTCGCATTCTCTCTCTCTCTCTCTCTCTCTCTCTTTCCTTCGTTCTCTCGCTTTCTTTCTTGCTCTCTGTCTCTCTTATACTCTCACTATTATTCGTGCTCCCTATATACTTCGAGTTCGATAATTTTCGTCTAAAATTCCATTTTCGCCTTAACTATACACAATAATCATAATATATAATAATAATAATAATCACGACTCGAATACATCATCGATCACCTCCGAATATAGATACAATAATTATTTTTTTTCTTCTCATCATCAACTTCAACCTCTTTCTCTCCTCTTTCTCTCTTTCTCTCTTTCTCTCCACTCTTCACGCTTTTGTGTAATTCTCCCTTAATCATCATCAACGTTTTCTTCTCCCACCCTCATCCTATCATATTACATCTCACAATAATGATCGTTTAGGTCGTCGTATATCTATACATATACATATACATATACATATACATATATATATATATAATTTATAAAATGAAAATAGGTACAATTTTGGACGCTTTTCTTCGTCGAAAAAACGCTCCGAAAATCTCATTTTCGCTTAATAATGCCCATCGGTTGCGATTCTAGTCCACTTGGTAGTAAAATTTTGTTTAGCTTTTTTTTTTTCGCTCGCACTCACACCAGATTCTCACGCGCTTTCGTTCTGTCCATTCGACGCATTCGCAGTCTCATTCAGCGTTCGTTCGCGCTCAGATTCATTCGCTCGTAATTACCCATGAAATTTTTTGTGATTCGCTTTTCGTTTTCGCACGACATACACTCAGACCATCATTCGCACACACAAAAAGTTTCCAGCGACGATCCCGTCGCCGTCTCGCGATATCAGCCTTTTTCTTTTTGTCGCCTTCGTATATCGAAAAAGACATGAAAAATGTTCGGCTGGCCAATCGCGTGCTTCCAGAATCGACGAGCCCTGACCAACGGCGCTCGCGATCAGAACGAAGAAAAACAAATTAATAACAATCGAATTATACACGTTCTCTCCTTTCTGTCTCTTATATTCTCTAATACTACGATGCTTTTTTTTTCGCGAGCATTCGAGTCGTCGTTTTACGCCAGATTTTATATTTTCTAACAAGGTGGGAAACCTTGCTCGATCTGCAACATTTTTAGTGGTGTTTTCTAGACGACTCGAAACTCGTCACCTTCGAACCGTTTCTTTTTTATAATTCTGACTTGCGCAGCGAACTCGCCTCCCCCGAACGGGAAACCTCGAGGATTCGTCTAGAATTTCGATAATAACAAAAATTCTGTCACACTTTTCATTTCGACGATCAGGTCCCGTGACGAATTGAGATCATTCTGTCCGAATCGAAAGGGTAACAAGTAAAATAAAACTACGCGGGACCGACCTCGTTTCCTCGATGATTCTCCGTCGAGGCGAGTCTGCGCGCAACGTCGACAGGAAGCCCCGAAAGACGTGCTTTTTTTAATACGCAACGCTTTGTTTTGTTTTTGCATCCACGATATTACAGACTACGTTTCGCGAAACTCTCCGATCCGCAGTGTTCAACGGTGTCCACCTTCGAGCACCGACAGATTACTCTTTTCGTCCTTATTCCTAAATACTTGAAAATAACGTCTTTTATCCTCTTCTTCCTTCAGCAACGTGTCGATTGTTTACAAACGTTTCTCTTTTTTTGATATGTCTGACGAAGAAGGTGGGCGTGGGTGGTGGGAGGAGCCTCGTCTCAAACGGTCCGTTTATCAAAGTATCAAAAAAAGTAAATTTCAGTGTTTACCAAAAATTCTGCGTTTCTTTTGCCGTTTCCAAGAACGATCGTCAAATTTGTTTTTTGGTTTGAGAAATAAACCAGAGTGAAACGGGGCTCCGTTACGAAATGATAATCGAAAGAAATATGGTAATCGTGGAAACGGACGCTCCTCGACTTGCCATCGACTCGTCGTTCGAACGAAAAAAAACGGCGGAAATTCGAGTAGAAGAGCGTTCGATTCCGAAACGATCACCCTCGATGGTGTATAATACAGATCGATAATTACCATCGTGAATTTGCCCTAATTATGTCGAGTCCCGATACCCGGAGTAGCTGAATCTCATCGAACACTGATTCACGAACATTAATTTCCGTTGAATTTTCTATCGTTCTTCCGCGTGTCGCCGGAAGCGTCGGTTCCGTCGTCACGGAAGCACCCGCTGGACGAACTTACAATATATATTATATAGAATATACACCTGCGTACCATAACGACGGTAAAAAGAACAGAAAAAAACGTTGTAAATTCGGAAAAAACCCGGCTTTTTCGTCGTCTGTACAAATCCCTAGGACAGAGACGCGTTTTTTTCTCTCTTTTTTGGTTTTGCTTTCGTTTCTGTTTTTTTTTTCTTGTTGTTTGGAATATCGAGTCGTACGCAAAAAGGCTTCTCGCGATTTCTACGGAATTTTGCTCTTTCGTCTGCTTTTTTATACATATATATATCTCGCTGCTCTTGTGCTACATATATTTCACCGTTTCTCGCAAACATCGAAAAGGGTTTACTTTTTTGTTTTTTTTACTTCTCGCTCTTTCTCCTAGATATTGCATATCATCACATGTATCATCATACAATAAGAACCGTTTAATGAGAAAATCCTACACAATGCGGAACTCGCTCGTAACCGAAAGAGACTGTGGTGTTTGAATTACCGTTTCGTCTTTTTTGTTACATCTTGTTTTTTCGTCTGATCTGATCGCTTGTTTTTTCAGGATACTTTTTTTTAAATATATATATATATGTGTGCTCTAGCTTTTTATTATTATTTTTCTTTTTTTTTTACGTAATCGCGCGTCGACCATTTCCGAAATTCGAAATCGCAAACGCTGCTTGCTCACTACGTACGCGGGGCGCTTCGAGGATTCATGTTTGGTAGTGACATACGGCCATATGCTTCGAAAGTTTGAAAAATCGGTTGTCCGCCGACGGTGCTCGATCGAGATCGTTCTACGATTACAAAGGACCATCGTCGGGGATCGCAAAGAAATTTAGTATTATTTTTTTTTCAGCTCGTTATCGCACTCCGGATGTTAACCTTCTCTCGGAATACTTTCTAATCGCTCGTTGCTCCTCGTCTCTCGATTCCGTCTGAGATTGTATTTGACAATTCTATGTTCACGTCTTTTCGATCTTATCATTGATCTTTGGATCGTCGACGGTGACCGATAGAAAGAAAAAAAAAGACGTTTTGGTTCTCGTTTCGCCTGGGCAGAGACAAGGAGCGATCGAAACAGTTACCTCGATCGCCGATCGACAGTAGGCTCGCATCAAGAATCGATAGCGATAACTAATAATAGTGGTAATAGTAGCAATAGCGTTAACTAATGATAATTAATAGCAATAACTGATAACGCCGTCGGGAAACGGTCGGAAACGCGTCTTCTGTGTCCTGTCGACGAAGGATTCGTTGCGAACATCGACGTTATTTGAAGATGTTCCAATTATTATTGAATTTTATATACTTTACAAAGTTAATACTTTTCGAATGTTTTCATCTGAAGAACATATACGCCAAAATGGAGATCCATTTAGGTTGTACGACAAGCTCGAACGACGCGTTTCCGCGGGTGTTCGACGATCGGACAATAATAGGTAACGATAATATTTAATAAATGCACGTGTCCTAAATTTCCGTGTGACAATCGTCAGCGTATTTCAGAGATTTGTTGCTCGCGAACACACGCGTGTGTCCCCCTTCGCTAATCCGTAGGGGACTGTCTATAGTTGGATCGTCGATGGATGATCGACGTCGAGGAACCACTTGATACGAGACAAATAATTATTCTATACGGTAGTAAGTAGTAAATAGTAATAAAAGGAAAGAAACTAAACGGCGGGGGTCAGACTGTCACGAAAACAAGCGGACGTGTCCTATAACTTAACGTGTGTGTGTGTGTGTATGTGTGTGTGTAACGATGATTTCGACGTGCATCGATAAGGGTGCGCGCGCGCGATGATGATGACGGTAATAACTAAATCGTAGTAGTAACAAGTAGCAGCAAACTAAATATTACGGGGTTGTTAAAAGTAATTAAAAAAAGAGGGAAATGATAAAACTAACCTGTGTATGTGTGTGTGTTCTACAAAAAGACAGTGGTAGTAGTAAAGTAATAGTATTGAAAAATAGTGTACGAGTTTAATATACACCGGTTACCCATTATTGGAACAAAGCGTAGGATCGAAAACGTCTACTTTCGTGATGTTTTTAGAGGAAAATAAAAAAAAAGGTGGATTGTTGGTAGAAAATTGAACCGGTTCACGGACAGGACGAGAGTATTAGTAATAGTAGTAGTAGTAACAGTCGACCTAAATGGGCTTGACGCGTGTGAACGATAAACCGGAACAGAAATTTCCATGAAACCCGGCGACCCGGCGCGCCATTTTCTACGTGAATAGTAACTAAAGAACCGTAGTTTTCTTTGTATACAGTTTGCACGGGACGGCTCCTCTCCACGGGCACGTTTTAACGTCCGCCGTGTAGAGTCTGCCTTGCCTCTCTAATTAAACGCCGCGAGCCGTGTCGCTGAAACGCTAATTACACGATTAAAAACGATCGATTAAATCAATAAAAGGCAGTAACTAATCGTAAAATCCCTAGCCTGGTTCGCTTCATCCTTCGTTTTTAACCAATTCTGACTAGCAAACGTAACTCGACGCGGTTCTGTACTCGTCGATCGACCACGCGTCTCTCTTGATATTCGAAAATTATGTCGAAAATGATCGTTTTCTTTCTATACTGATTTCGCTAGATTGGATTTTATTCGATCATTTTTTTTTTCTGTTTCGTTCTGTCGCGCCTCGAAATAAGAACTCGAAATCGAAGGACTCGGATCCTGGACACGTCGCGCGACGATCGACGAATAAAAACGTTGCGAAGTGCGACTGAAGAGTACGCGGGAGAATTTTACTTTCCTGAGGATTGAATGTTTCTTCTACAAATTTTCATTCCCGAAATATTTTTATTCCTGAAACTTTTATTCCAAAACTTTCATTTCCGAAATGTTCATTCCCAAAATATCTCTTTCAAAAATTTTCATTTCCTAAGTTTTTATTCTCGAAATGTTAACTTCCAAACTTATCATTCCCTAAATTTAATTTCGAAAAATTTCGAATATTCAAAAGGGAAAACGAAATTGAAAGTCTTGTGCCTGGAAATTGTGGCAAGTTTTTCTCCCGGTACTCTTCGAACTCGAACGAGGATATGAATGGTATACACAAAAGGGACAAAGAGGAACGTATAAACGCGAAAATGACCGTTTTCTATTGACGGCTCCTCGATCGACGAACGCGCGACTTTTCTGCGAATGAGGGAAAAAAGCGAGGATCTTTCCACGATAAAATCATAATAATATATAATAATAGTAATATTAATAATAGATGTAATTACTTAACAAACGACGCGAGTAGTCAGTAGCGGCGTACGTAATATAACTCTCAGTCGTACAAGTAAAGTTAAAAAGTAAAGGGAAGACATCGGGAAACGATAAAGGTCCGCGTGAAAAAAACTATATTCTTTCACCGATTAATTTTTAACGTCTTTCGTTTGTTCGTACCTGCGTAGCAAATTGCAAAAAGAACTGAGAATATATTTACGAATTTGTTCGATACGCGACCATCTCGCTTCTACGTTCAACGTTTACGTGTACCGGCTTTTCGCTCGTGTATAAATAAGTGTACAAATAATATATAATATTTAACGAGTATAACTATATATATATAAAACTATATGTGCGTGTTTGTGTATACATACATGTATATATATTTATATATATAAAAAAAGGGAAAGACTAAACAGAAAAAAAAGGAGAATCTCGAATCGTGGCTACTATCTCTTTTTACACTTTCTTCGTCGATATTATTTCCTCTCTATCTTTTCATCATCTTTTTCTCTCTCTCTCTCTCTGGAAGATCGCGATCTTGTCTCTGAGAAATCGAAACGTTCTTTTTTATCTCACGGCTTGGATGATTTCGTAATTGTTTTCGTTTCTTTTTTTTCGCTCTTTAAAATACGCCTCCAATTGCCCTCTAGCAATTTCCGTATAATTAACTAATCATTAATAACTAATAGCGATAATAGTAGCAATAATTGTAATAATAGTAGCTGTGTAATAATAGCGATAATAATAATAACGGATCGATTCGCTGTAAGCGAAATACGCTCGGCTCACCACCGTCGGATTCATCGAATTGTTTTTGTTTTTGGGTCGAAAATATTCCCTTTTTTTTTTCTTCGCGCGCCATTCTTTCGTGAAAATAGATCGATTTTCGTTGGAACTGGAAACGTACCATCGAGAATCCGATCGGTGTTCCTCGCCGGAAAGCGTAGATAAGAATTTTACAAAAAATGAAAAAAAAAAAAAGATA
>NW_015373910.1:4258962-4269230 GCF_001272555.1 Dufourea novaeangliae | reverse complement strand
AAGAGTGTCGTTTTTTGCTCTCATGCAAGGATCGACCGGACTTTGGCCGACTATATACTTTTTGTTTTCTTAATTATTGATACAACGAAAAGAGGCTACTTGTGTTTTGTCAACAACGCGGATATTTTCTTGTGTACGATCCCGCTGACCCGTTTTTTCATTTCTTTCCCATACTCTCGCGATTATTATTCATCCCTTCGATCTTCCGTTTTCTCAATTAATTTTTTTTTTACGCCACCAATTTCAATCGTTCACTCGATCGATAATCTTTTGTTTCTTTGTCTTCCGAGGCTCGAACCTTCCCGACGATAAATAAGTACCGATTTCTGCTGGACGAGAAGCCGACACTCGTCCCCGCTTTGTACCATTTTTTGACTAGAATCGAATTTCGAATGGAAGATCGAAGTTACATGTTCCTTCGTATATTTTTCACACTTTTTATAAATTTTGAAAACGGGCCTGCGGAACCGGAAGTGCGTCGGTATTTTAATCTGCCCAAAAGGGGACTTCGACCAAACTCAATCGATACCATTTTTTTGAAAATTTTTTTTGTGTGTTCACGCACATTTTCGTCGCATTGTGCTTAGACTGCCGTTCTTTCTTTTTACTTTCCTCTTTACCATCAATTGCTGTCGCGGTTATTCACGATTGCGTACTGATTGACAATAAAATGGGGCCATTTCTTCGTCATCGGGGACGATAGAAACGCGACGAAAACGGGCGTCGAAACAAAAATCAACGGATAATTCTTGCGCGTTTGTGTTATTATACACGCAAAAACGTCTGAAATCTGAAACCTAATCTTATCGTAATTTTCTCAAGTTTTCATTTTCTTTTGCGATGGCCCGACCTCGGTCGACCTCCGTCTTTTCAACGTTCCCCCTATCGAACGTCCACCAGTTAAAATTTCTTAAAAAAATCATCTTGCCAGAATCGATCAATTTTCCACGGTGGATCGTTTTTGTCGAATATCGATTTTTTTTGGCTTCGTGAAAAGTATTCGAATGTAATAAAAGGGGGAGACATTAAAGACGATGAAAACAACCGATGTCGCGGCTTGTAACCCAGAATTTTGAGATATATCGCGAACGAAATTGGAAACAATGCGTGTACACGTGAAACTTTTGAGGGTACGGTGATGGGAAGGGTTGATTTGTAGGGAATGATGATGGTGGTGGTTGCGTGAGGGGGGGGTGGTATTTTTGTATTTGTGTTTAAAGCAACGTCATAAGTGAAGTAACTGAACGCTGCACTCGAAAGACTAATGAAAAACCACGGGGAGACCTGAACGAGCGTCGATTCGCGCGTTTTTTGAATGATTCCACACGCGTCGAACTGAATCGAACGAAATTCAATCGTGCTCGATTTTTTTCCCCTTTTTTCCATCACGATACCGATAAATCGGTTCCGTTTTAGGGCGTCCCGACGCTCGTTCAAGCACCCTCCGATCCGCGTCCGAGTCCCAAAGTCCTTTGGTTTCCCCTCCGTAGTGAGTGCCTCCGCGATTCATCGAATAAAACGGCGTCGCCATCATCGAGGGGGGTGGCTGGCGATCGCGCATCCTGTCCTTACAATAGAATTGTGTCGAGTACGTTTAATTAATAATTATGCGTGTATGCGGTGGTTACGGTTAACTGTTAATTAACTTGACAAACGGTTACGGTACTGTAATTAATTAATTATTATCTGTTAGTTTAAATATGCGACTGACTGTGACTGACTCGCGATACCTGTCCTTCTCTCTTTCTAGCTCCTGATCTAACGATCTCTTTCTCCCCTTCCCTTTCTCTTGCCTATTCGGAGTATACGACGTACACACGTTGCCTAAACTACGGACACTTAGTACACTTATTAGCATATTTATTCTGTTAAATACTGAACGGGATCCGGGGGAATTGGACCTGAACGGCGGTCCAGGGGTTGTTTACGGGAATCTTTTTTGGTCTCCCTTTCGGAATAGAATTTTAGGTAGATTGATTTTTTGTTATTTTTGAAAGGTTCAGACCGCTCGTTCCTTGAGCCTGGAATTTTTTTTTCTCTCTCGAAAGGTGTCTGAAAGGAATCTCGTGAAGGGGACGTTGGGAAGTTGCGTACGAAATGAATCCGGTTATTGTTCCGGTCGTTCCGTGTGAACGACTCCCGTTGATTGTAAAACACTGAAAAAGACCACGTGCTTCCTGTATGCTTACTTAGTTAAACTGTTTACTGCGGTACACTGTTAATTACTTGATCTACCATAGTACTACTAGTTGTGAGTTATACTTGAGAACGATTGTTTAACTGTAACGGAAAACCCTGACGAAGGCACCCACTAAACGGACTTGCGATTTCTTACAATAGTTTCGTTTTTTTTTTGTTCATTAAATTTCGTTTACCGGTTTCGATTAATTATTTCCATTGTCGTTCGATCGACTCGAATGATTTTATCCCATACAACTACTGGTCACTTGTTTTTATAACAATTTAGTTAGACGATCCTAGGATAGATTTTTTCATTTTGGTTTTCTTTGGATGAATTTTTCATTGATATAATCCAATCGACAAAATACGGTTGGACTCGGTCTTTCACCTCGGACACGCATACGGGGGGTCTACAAACGGGGGGCCAGGGTAACGAAAAACACATTCTCGTAAATGAAAATTTGGAGAATATTTTGAAAAGAGTACGTCGACTCGTCGCGAAACCCCCGTCAAAAACGGACTCCACGGAAGATCCGTCGAAGAGGGTTTCAACGACGAGCCAACATCGCGGTGGGTTCGCTCGTTCGTCGCCCCGACGATCTTCTTCGATCGATCCCTCACAAATCCTTGCGTCGATCGATCGAAATATACTTTTTCTTCACGGCACGTTACTACTCTGCTAGAGTTTTCAGCGCGTTCACACGAGGGTGGGGGTGATATATTCGCCCCTCCTCGAGCTTTCCTACTCGCAGCCGTATCTCTAACATATTTACCGAAAAGTGCCTGGACATTGAATAAATCCATCAATTTCCCTTTATTCCACAATATTAAAAAATTTTCATTCTGTTAGAGATTCGAGGCCGAAACATCTATTATTCAAACTCCATCGAATTTATCAAATTTCTTGAATTTTTTTCAATTTTGTTATTCAGCTAAGCTCGCGGAAAAAGAACGCAAATGTTTGTCGTTCGTCAAACTCCGGGGGATGATTTCGCAGCCTCGATTGTTTCACACGTTCGTGGAACGTGTATGTACGACGTACACCTGTCCCAGGTACGCCGAAGATATGCGTCGTCGTGGCTCATCTTGGAACAACGACGAACAAAAATTCGGGGAATTCTATTTGCACACTCGTGTGCACGTTCTCGCGGTTTTTACGAACGCGAACCCACCGCCTCCGCCAGCTATGCCTCTTCATTTATATAGTGGACATTTAAACAACTTATTCCGGTTTTTAATCACGGAGGCTCGGTCAGGGACACCGCGTGAAAACGCGAATGCCGCCGAGGCGCTCGCACTGCTAGACTGTCGGTTTTATCATATGCTGCGCACTTACGATACACACTGCCACGAATATCCACATACGTGTCCTCGTCTTTCTCGTTTCTCTCCTATATATACTTTCTCTTTCTCCACTCTTCACTTCCATCAATCTATGCCTCTTTTTTGGATCCATATCCTTTTGTTCTTTTTTTTTTTTTTAAACCTCTCTCTTGGGGATCGATAAGAGCGCGCGACCGTACGTGGTATATTCGTCGTGAGATTATTTCATTAAAAAATTAAAACCCGATCGAAAACAAATCAACGGTTTTTGCTTGTAAAGCCGCGAATTCGAAACAACGGCTCTCTCCTAACGCCGCTGTGTAGTTTCCATATTTCCTTAGGATGATGGTTCGCATTACACTTTTAGTTGGTCTGTCGTTTTTGATTTTTATTTCTTCTGCGTGGACCCAGGCTGTATTCTCTGGTTCTTTTCCGTTTTTTTATTCGTTCGCTTTTGTCGTTGAGGTATGTTTCTTCCACGTTGTTCTACGTTCTTTCACATACTCGAGAACAATATCAGCCTTCAGGTGTCCACGACTAGATTTCGGACACTTGTCCTGTCACATTCGGGTTTGTTGGCTTGTCAAGTCCGGGGATGCAATGGCGTTCACCGCCATATATATATCTCTCGTCATCGGTTCTGCATCCAAACGTATGCCAAAGGCCGCGAATTTTGCTCGATTTCTGTTCCTTTTCTGTATTTTTCTCCCATCGAATGAATCATTTTTTTTTTGTTGCTCTTTTATCAAAAGAAATTTCGTGTCAGGTGAACCGTGTGAATTCTCGGTGGAAAACGATACCTTTCTACCGTCTTCGAATTAAATATGAAGATCCATCCGTGAAACACACGTTGGATCCACACAAACATATCCGAACGGTTCCGATGTTGAACGGTTCCCCCTCGAATCTCACGATCCAAACCTGTTTCACTCTATCGAGTAAAGGTACCGGTGTTTCTAACATTATCATTGGCCGAATCGAATCTATAGCGTTCTGAAAATCGTCTATCTTTCCCAAAAAGTCTTCTCGGAATTTTCATTGTTTTCTTCTTTTTTCAAACGACAATTTACAAAATCAATTGGCTTTACATATCCGTAGCATGTGTAACAAGTGTGTCGATTTATGTGTAAATAGTCTGTAAGTAAGTAGCTTGTGTGTGCGTGCGTGTGTGTGTCGAATGTGGTGTAACGTGTAGGCGTAGAGGGATACGTATCGCGGGCACACGTGGCGTTCCCCTCGTCACCTGTGTATTGAGATGTGTGCGTTTTGAGCGCGCGGGGTTGCACGCTCGAGAACCAGGGCAACTTTACTTTGTGGAGTGGTCGACCTGGACCTGGTTCGCGAATCTATCATCCGCCGTGTGGCATAAATACAATATATTCTGTATTAAATTTCGCTTGTTCACGCTCGTTTTGCACGTCGAGCGTGTACACGGCGTCACGTATCCATAGAAACGCGTCTAGGTCCAACATACGGTCTGTCTGTCGTTCCTCTTGTGTGTACGTTTATGTCTGTGATTCTGTGCACTGTTGTGAACTGTTCGCTCCATACGGCGAGAATTACCAATTCCACCGCGCCGTGGCCAATTTCAAAACCCCAATCCCGTTGAAAACGGAAGGGGCGAAACTGGTTGTGCGCGGATTTATTTTAACGTTAAATTCGTGAGGTCGAGTCGTATTTGTGAGTGTGTATGCGCTGGGAGTATACACCAGCGCATCCGGGCTATGGCATTTTTTTTTTCGTTAGATTATTTAAACATTTAGCAAATTTACATGAAAGAGATTAAGATTATGGGTAAGTAGTAAGGGCCTGGTATTGCAGAACGCGGTGCCTACAGTATTACGCGATTTTCCCACGATTTATATTATCTCGTGTATATATTCGGCGATTTACACGTCGTCTTTATCATCCCCCCCCACAGGTCCCTTTCACACCCTCGTCGTTTCGTTCTCCACTCTTCTGTAGGGCGTTCTTCGCGTAACCACATCGACGAAGACCACCGCCATTTATTAGGTTTCTCGATCGATTCTTCTTCTCTGGATCGAGTAGAGTCCGAGATCCGACGACGAGCAGCGTGTCTGTCGGCACGCGTTCAATTCTCCATCGGGACTGTTCTCCTTTTGTTCTTTCTTGTCCATTTATTCGTCCCGATTTGCGTTTTTAACGGTTCGATCGCGGTCGACAGGGGGGAATACTCTTCTTGGTTAATGAGACGAGCATCTCGCAACACGTTGAAAATTCGACGAACGTAGGCCGCGGCTGTGCGCAACCGGCCCGCTTACGAGTAGTTACGGGCATATGTAAATCAATATATTTGTAAATTATTTTTTTTTTTTTGTGCTTTTTTCTCTACCACGGTCGAGCGCCGCGGCGTTCAAAGACGCGCGCGCGCGCGCACGCCGTGCGTATTATTATTTTTTTTCTTCTTCATTCGTTTATTCATCATCGTAATTAGTTTAACTTTTACGTTTATTTACTGTTACGCTCGTTACCTTTGCTTATCATTCTTCGATTACAGAACATACATTACTAGAGCTATTTGTTTAAATTGTTCGCTTGCGTGCACATTATTATGTTTTTTTTTTCTTTCTTAAAAATTTCTGTCGCTTCTGCTGGTTACTTTGAATAAAATGTATTATGGTACACGTTCGCGCGCTGGGGGGGGCACGGGCCGACGCCTCGGGAAATTATTCCACCTTCTCGCGCACGGGGTAGGGATTTTGGGGGTAGTTTTTTTTTCGACGGGAGAAGTGGAGGGTGGGGGATGATATTTTGTGGTTTTCGTGCGTCGAGTCGGTTGCTCTGCGCGCCCCGTGTGTGCATATTTTTTTTACGCTTTTATTTTTCTCGTATACTTTTCCTACCGATACACGCGAAATCGTTTTTTTTTTCTTTTTCTTTTCTGTGCTCGCTTCACGACCAAAATCGGTTCGCTGTTCGAAACCTTTGCGCTGTTCGTTTTGCGTGCCTGCGCGTCATCCGTGCTCCCTCGAATCGTTTCGCCTCGATCTCCGTTGGATTAAAGCGACCCTCGGCGCACGGCAGGATGCGCACCGGTGAAAAAACGCTTGTCGTCCAGGAATCGTTTCATGACGGCGATCGTCACGAAGGAATTCTCGACGTTCTAGTTTTTTTTCTTGTGCTGGGCGTTTATGTGTTTGAATTGTATTGTTGTTGTTGTTGTTGTTGTTGCTGAAAATTTTCCATTTGTTTTTCGGTTTTCGCGATATAGTGACGGTGAAAAAAGGTGGGTGGGTGGTGTTGTTGGTTTATTTCTTTTTTTCTTTTTTAAAATCTTGCTTTTTATTCCGCTTCTTCTTAATTGTTCTCCGCTCCGACATTCGTGCACCATTTTGTATGTTTTTGTTTTCCGATGATTCTTTTCTGCATTGTTTTGTTTGTACGCCGTTTGTTTTTGTTTTCCCGCTGGCTCGTGTTCGTTTGCTCGTTTTGTCGAGGGACCGTGGACATCTAATCTTTTTTTTTTTTCATCTTGGTTTTTTCTTCGCCTGTTCGTTTGTCTTCGTGGTCTTTTGGTTTCTTCCGATTTCTTGCCGAAATTCTTCGTTCGAATTATTTTTGGGTTTTCTTCGAAAAGAACTGCGTTTTCGTTTCTTCTTGGTGTAATATCGAAATCTACTCGGCTCGCGTTCCATATAGTCTGACAGAGTTACTCTCGATCCATTCATTCCTCTCTCACTCGATTCACAACTCTCCGCGGCTGTTCGAACCATCGCGCGCGAGTAACACGTCCGAAAACGAACAATTCTGTCCCTAAATTGGAACTTCGAAGTCGATACTACCGAAAACAAACGAACATCTCGATCGCGCCGGAAAACGATATCGCCGAAAGAATGAAATATGTCTCGCGTTATTTCTCTTACGAATCTACCACCTCCAGAACGTGTATGTGTGTACCCGAAATTACGAAAAATCTCGCAAAAAATTCCGCCGAACTAGTATTTCTTGTGATTCTTTTTTTTTTTTCTTGGTTCATTATCTTTCTTCTTTTCCTCTGGTTTTTGTTTTTTCTTTCATCGTACTTTTCGTCTTCTTTCATTTTTTTTTTGGTCCCTGTCCTAATTTGGAGGCTGGTCGGTGCCGGTTGGTGCGAGTGTGTGAAGAATCGTGTTACTTTTGCTTCCCTTTTTAGGCTTCTTAAACTTATCTATCCTATCGTACGCTGTACAATCCATCGCAATGCTTGTGGTGTTTACGTGAGCGTGTGTAGCTTTTTTATGTAACCGTGTATGTGTGTGTGTGTGTGTGATTACTGTGTATCAGTGTCGAGAAAAAAAAACTTCCCGATCAGCGACGCCCAATTATATCGGGGGAACGCTCTTACGCGGCCGGTGCGTTCGGTTCACCAAAATGGCGGCGCACGGGCGCACGCGTAAGGGCGGGCCGCCCAAACGACCAGGCGTACACCGACGACGAACAGAAGCACTGGTTCGATAAAAACGATTATCGGTTTGGTTGCGTGAACGAGGTGTATGCACTCGTCCAGCTTTAGGTATTTACATAGAAACTAACCCTATTTCGCATTATGTACTCGAGTTTTTTTTTTAAGTTTACCAGTTAAATTCTCAGTTTATGCTTGTGATATCAAGGTGTATTTACATACTACTTAATCCGAGGAAAAAACGCCCTGTAACGCAAAAACTTTGTTTATAATAAGAACGATCGATATGATCGACCCGCATCCGATGGCGGAACTCGAGGCGCGGACGACATCCATTTTTGTCCCTTTTTCTTTTTCCTCGAAACCCCCAAAAGGTGTGCACGAAATTATCGCCGTGTTTAGTTCTTTTTTTTTCTTTCGTTGATATATGTATAAATCACCATCAGTGTCGTTTGAAAATAGTTTCTTCTCGATTTGGACTGGCTAAAGTGTGGACCTGTTTTTCGGGGCCTGAGTGGAATTTGTTCGATGATGGATTTTCTATATTTTTGTTTAGAGTCGATCGAAAAGAGGGTGCGACACCTTTGGACGGCGTGGCGACCGTCGAGTTCCGCGCGGCAGGCGGGTACGATCGGTTAAATGTAGCTTTGACGATGAATCCTTTAGCAATCCTTTCTTCTTCTTCCGTTCCGGATGGTGAAAAAAAGCCTGGCTTACCGGCGGCTTCTTCGGCGCGTGTCTTTTTTCTCTTTTTTCTTACGTTCAACGAAGATGACGACGTTAGGCTAACAATTTTTCGTAAGTGGCGGACAAAGGGGGTTTGAAAGGTTGAGGAAAGGGAAGTGTTTGGACACAACACACCGGAGTTCCGTCTCTTTCGCGATCATCCGAGAAATTGAAATGAATTTTGATATTATTTTTCGTGTCTTGTACGATGTCGATCTTAGATTTTCTTTTTCGTTTCTTCGGAATGTTATCGAGAATCGAAATTTTGTGCTCGGTTCGGTCCAGAAGAATCGATGGAAATTTGTACTAAATTTTTAAACGTCTCCGCGAGAAACTCCGAAGGTTGACAATAACCACAATAGAAGATATGAAAAAATTCGACTACTATTTTTAATTTTCCGCACTCTTTTTTTCCGTCCGCGATTTGCCTGTCGAAGAAACGCAAAAATCGAGAACATTATTCGTCGGTGAATTCGAAAGAGTTTTTGTCTTTTACTTTTTTCATCAAAATCGCGCGTGGTTTCGCGTTTCATCTCGCCGAAAGACACCCCATCGAAAGTATACGGTCTGTCCAGGATTCGTATAAAAAGCTGATCGAATAAAAGGTGGAATTGGGGTCGAGTGATTCCATGGGGTATCCCAAAGTGGTGTGTGCGTTTCTTTTTAGGGGGATGGGGGTGGGTTAGGGTGGTCTGTTCCAAATGCTCTAAAGTTCGCAGTCACGATCGAAAAAACTCTACGTTAAAACTTTCCGAGAATTTTTTTTCCTTCGTCTCCTTCCCTCGTCATCCTCGTCTTCGTAACTCGCATTTTTGATCACGGTTTTACTCTCTCTTTCCTCGCCTAGTTCGTTATTTTTTCCACCACGTCTTTCTCGTATAGATTATATATTGATTTTGTTTTCCCATTAAAATCGATCCACCTCCGTTCTGTTTCTCCTTCTTCTTCTTCGTCTTCATCTTATTCTTCTTCTTCTTTCTAAGTATTGCGAGAACGTAACGGTATATTGCAAGTAAAAGTTCGAAAACGACGCAAGTATTTTTACGCGTTCAAGATTATTATACCCGGAAATAAAAAAATATTTCGCTTATAACGATCACAGGACCTCAGATTACCTGAAGCACGCCATTCTAAAATCTCTTTCTCTCACACACGCGCAACTTTCACTCTCATACTCACACATTTTCGCGCATATTCTCGCCATCCTTGATGCTCACGAAGCATTCCACGTTCGCGCAGCTTCACGTTCGCTTCGATCGCGTGCCCGTGCACGTACTCTCGCGAACCATCCCAAGATCGTTCATTCACGAATTCTCCTTTCGACTCGTTAATGTACCCTGTGCCTCGTTCCTTTCTCTCTTGTTTCCTTCTTCTGTCACATTTCGCCTATTCCTTTCGTCCAGGCCTCAATTTCTCGTGTTTCCCCTTTGAACCTCTGACTGGATTGGCACCACGTGTTATTTTCTGGTCTCTCTTATCGACTCGTTCGCTCTTGGGATAGACACGTGTGTACAGGTGTATGGGCACGCGGCACCGCACTCGCTCGAATATCATCTTTTTCGCCTAATTTATTATATCCTAGTCTCATAGACCCTATATTTATTATTTATAATATTTGTATATATATAATATATAT
>NW_015373910.1:4251597-4258828 GCF_001272555.1 Dufourea novaeangliae | reverse complement strand
TATATATATATATATATTTATATATATATATATGTGTATATATATTCCCATTCGGGTCTTTACCGCCCGCCCCTCCTTATTTATCATTTCTCGCGTATTTTTGTCCTCATCATACACTCCCAGACTCTCTGTATGTATATATAATATATATAATATAACTGTTTGTAATAATTATATTTTGTTTGTCCGCTTACGTGCTAATAGTTTTCGTGCTGACGACCAGCACATGTTTGCGCGCATTCTTTTATAATCCTTACGTCTCGAGTAAGTTTCGCCATTTTCTGTGTGTCTGTATGTGTGTGTATCATGTGTGTGTAGTTATGTATACGTGTTTCAATTATTGTGTATATATATATATACGTGATTACTGTGTGCACCTCGTGTGTCTGTGTTCTATTCACTGTGTACATATGTATCACTAAATTCGGGGATCGGCGAGTCTCGTCGCTCGATCGACCCGATTCTTCAGACCGTCCGTCCATCTTCTCTTCTGATTCGTTTCGCCGCGTTTCGTCCGTGAAACATGGAAGGGGATTCTTCACAATATTAGAATGTGTGCCATATTATCCAGCTTGATATCCACCTGACCGCGTTTACGCACGTCTCAGACGCGAGTGTCTGTGTATTGATGTGTTCTTCCTTAAACGTTACGGGAGCTAAGATTACGGTGGGGATGGGAACCATAAATTGGTTCGTAGGTATGTATGTATATATATATATATAGGTTAGTTTGTTGAGCCTAGAACCGCAGGGCAGGTCATCAACGGGCTAGAATTCACCCTAAGACCAAACGCGATACGGTCCGGTCAGTTCGGCTCTTGTACTAAAAAAACCATAGTACCCTTGCGATTAGCCTGAATCACACCGATCCCTATAATTGGTGTTCATAGGAATCTGGGCGATCGGGCACGCGTCAGTTAAGCAGTTTTTCATTTTAATATTATGGCACGTCTCGGGGGTGACTTTTGGGGGATTTGGAGGCCGCGTGACGCGGTGACAACGTGTCCTGAGAATTCTGCGCAAGAGCGACTCGACGAAGCAAAAAAGACGCGCACGACGGACGACGCGCGAAAGGAAGAACCGTGGATGGGCGGTTGTCGATTCGTACACGACGGTCTTTCGAATGGACCACACCGAACTTTCCGGCTCCTCCGTTCGGCGGACCCGCCGGTGTCGTTCTAGGAACTCTGGAGCCAGGACCGAAGTAGGAACAACGTGGTTCGGCCACGCGCGTTACGATAATCGCGCACACGCGGGACCGTGCTAGAAGACCATCGTCACCGTCGTCGCGGGCCCTCGTCACGCACCGTCTAACGGATTTCTAGATACGTATGAAGTGTTCGTTTTTGTGCACGTACCTCCCATCTTGGGAGGGATGTTCATGGTTGTCACAGTTTCGGAACGACCACGAATGGTCGTCACGTGTGAACGTTGGGTGTTTAAGGTGGTTGATCGGTAGAGACCTTGGAAGCCGGGCTTCGAAGGCCTGTACGATTCGGAACAATTCTAACTTGTACTGCTGAGACAATGAGCAATTATGCGGGTGACCACACTTGGACGCTAATGACACGGTCTGCTCCAGCGGGGACGCGGATGACGATCAGCCAGAGAACTGGTTCATCGTCATCGTTGCGTCGTTTTTTTTTACACGCTGTCTGAGTTACCGATCATTTCGTCGCCTTTTCTCTTGACGCCGCGGTCTTCGTGCTGCTGCGGTTGTTGTTGTTGTTGTTGCTGCTGCTGTTGTTGTTGTTGTTGATGAAGACCGATGCTAGACGATGCTTGCTGCTGCTGATCGCCGAGCGACGACGGTCGCTCGACGGTTTGCAGGGACTGCTGGCTCAAGCGTTCAGCTTGCTGCTGCAGGCTCGTCTGCTCGGACGTCCAAGGGGTCCACTCGTCTCAGTAGTAACTGAATTTTCAGGGTTGCTGATTGTTCTGCTGGTTGACCACGTGCTGGAGGGTGAAACTCAACGCACGGGGGTCGCCGTGCAGCCTCAGCGCCTGCTCTAGTCGCTGCTCCTGTAGTCGCAGCGCCTCTCCTGTAGGATTAAAAATAGTTAGGATCGTGGAGTCTGAGTCGTTTAGAAACCTATGGTATCGATATGTTTCAGCTCTGATTAACTTTAGTTTTGGAGCTTGAGGATCTTTTCATTTTGGTTTCGTTTAGCTCTTCTGGTTTCTCGTCTTCGAGTGAAATTGCAAATGGTAACTTCACGTATATACTGCTGAGAGTTAAAAAGACTAGCGTTGTAGTACCCTCATTTTATCTCTTAACAAAGGTGGTGAAGTAAGCTTTTATCATGTAAAGTACTGATAACGTTATGTATATTTCTGAGGGTCGAAAAGACTAGACTAGTCTGAATAGAAGTAGAATTTTGTCAGCTCTAAGTATAGATGGTAATCCAGGCTTTTATCTTGTATGTACAACACTACATACACAACATACACAATCAGGTGTCACACAGCACACCAACTCAGAGGATCCCACCTAAAGTCATTATAGCTCAGAGAGTCACCATACTGCTGAGAGTTTAAAAGTCTAACCTATTCAGAGACCAGACTGAACAGAAGTGCAAGCTCATCTCAGTTTTCAGGGAACCTGGCAAGCTAAGCTTCTGCCTTGTACATACAACACTGATACAGCTTGTTTCTGTAACAATAACTTACCAAGGTCTGGTGGTAAGGTGTCTTGTTGGGACATCTGTTGGTTCGTGTGATGTCCAGGCATACCGGAGGTACTACCCCCGTTATGCTGTCCCAAATGATGTCTCACGTCTCCACCAACCGCGGAACTCGCCGCCGCCGCTGCTGCCTGCGATACCTGCGATACCTGCGAGGCAAACCGCCAAAAACGTTCGATTTAGTTCAAGTGTATCAGAGAACATCGTTCAACGATCACGTTCATCGTTCGATCACGATGTCAGGTTGATCGTAATATAACACAAATTTCGGCACAATTTTATTTGAATAATACATTGAAACATGAATATCTAAAATCGTCATCTTTGTCCTTTAATAAGTTAATGAGATTAAATAATCGCTTATCAAGTGTTTACTTATTCAAGAAGAAATATTATTTTACTATGAAAATTGGAATTTCCACGTTTAATCAACTAACATTGACGAGACTCTTTTGTTATTTTTTGTTATCTTTTATCCACATAATGAATTTGCCCATCTCTGGTACAAAATGGACACTTACAGCCAGTCTTAGCGCGGCTTCCGCCTGCGAACGCAACAAGGCTTCCGCCGGGTGCATCCTGAGGGTTTGTTCCGGTCCGGTCGCTTGCACTCCCTGTTGTTGTTGTCCCGTCGATCCTTGCGCGCCACCGCTCATGTCACCGTTGTTACTCATCCTCATCGCCGCCGCCAGCGACGCCATGTCCACCGGCGATAGATTCGGCGACACCGAATTTTGCAAACCTGTCGAGATCACCATGTCTCTAATCATCCAGAAACTCCAAAAATCATGAGAGTTTGAAACTTGGAACCATTTCAAAACTTTCACGGTGCACCACGAAACGTTCGAACACCTCAGAAATCTATTTTATCCCCGTTCTTCATATCTCTTAAACATTTTATTTAATCGTTCAGGAACTCCAAAAATCATTACAATGAAGGCTCCATGAGAGTTTGAAACTTGGGACCACTTCAAAACTTTAACGGTGCACCACGAATCGTTCCAATACCTCAGAAATGTATTTTTTGTCCGAACTTCGACAACAAAAGGGGGTGGAGGGACGATAAAGTATACGCTTTACAGATTCCACGACCTCCCTACCCCAGTGGTGGGGGTGAAGTAGAAACTCTCACGAGGAACTTTCTATCCAACTCTCATGGAGCCTTTACTGTATTATTTTTTTCGTAATCAACACGTGTTTCGTGCGTGAAATCAGTTCGATGTAGTCTCAATCTATTCTTTAACGTCGTCGAGGCTGGCCAGACCGAGAGATTTATTTTCGATTGCTAAGGCGGCCGAAGATAAGGGGGAGAAAAAAAGCCTTGCCGCGGATAAACAAACATAATTGTAAATCAAACGATTTATCTGCAATAATTGGAACGAGTCCGTTCCCGTATCTGTTCCGTTCGAGCGAACGTCGCGCGCGACTTCGATAAGCCGTATCGACGTCCTTGAACGGAGAGCAGTATCGACGACGACGACGGCTCGATCCCCGCGGGCCAGATCGAACCGCGGGAATTTTTTTCTTTCAATTCTTATAACAACTTGACGGTATGTGAGAAACTGTAAAAATAAACGAAAAGAAGTGACGTTATTCTTTCATGGATAGATAAATTAAGCGGACGCTTCGTGACTTTTACTTTAAAGAATTTGCAGATTTAACTTCGTTATATTAATTTTTACCACTGGGTCAATTTGACACCGAGGGACAAATGAAGTTGGGAAAATGAGGGCCGGATGAGGGTTAAGAAAACTAGGAGGAAACTGGGGGGAATTCGGAAATTTTTTTTTAGTAGCTTCTCTTACCCGCTGACACCGCGGCGGCCATCACTGCCATCCGTTGTTGTTGCGACTGCATCTCGTCGTGGTACTGTTGCGCGGAACCCGGCTGGCTACCGGCTCGAAGCATCTCGCTGAGCTTGTTGCCGCTCGGACCCGGCGACGCCATGTTGTTGTTGTTGTTATTGTTGTTGTTGTTGAGCAGACCGGTACCTGCGCAAAAGTCTGCTCCCGTTAATATGGACGACCGTCTCCGAGAAACCGGTGTGTGTTTTTTGGTAGCGCTACTGTTTATACGTAACTACACAGTATATATTATATATATGATGTATATATAGGTATATACACAGGGTGGACCACGAAACGTGATCAGCTGAAATTATTCTACTGTTAGCTGTTCGATCGAAAAATTTTGTTCAGTTGGTATAACACGACACATGCAGAGCTTTAATTTTTTTACAGAGTTTTCACGATCACCTTCAGTTTTTTTTTTATAGATATACCTAGTCTTTTTTATGGTTTATCGTATAATATTTTTAAGGGGTAAACTTATATTAGTTTTTTGATACTGACAAGGGAAGGCACGGAAGTGTCCCCCTCCGATTTTGATGAAACTTTGTATGTCTGTTAAGCAGTCAAAAATAAGGGATACCTATTTTTTTTTATCGGCTGAGACGCGACTTTAAGGAGTGAAACCACCCCTCGAAGTTTCGACCCATTCTTGATTAAAACGACGTTCATAATTGTTACCAACAGCTGTAATATACTCGTGTAAACGGTTAAGAAACGACTGTTTAGTTTACGACGTCTGCACCGATGGTTAAGCATGCAAAAGAGTTTTCGATCGAACAGCTAGCAGCAGAATAATCTAAACCGATCGCGACTCGTGGTCCGCCCTGTGTATATGACATAATATCTCTAGAGAAAAAGATACGTCTTATAAAAATGAAACGACTCGTATGATACGGAAATTACTCACACAAGAATTCGTAGATGCTTTATTTTACTTCTTAGGATTAATATCAACGTGTAATAATTATACTACAATCACTGTCGTTGCTGCGTAACAAAGCTCGGTGTGTACGACACATTTGATACATTACAGCGAACGTAAGTGTGTTTGTGTGTTTGTAAGTCTCTCTGTGTGTCTCTCTCCCTCTGTGAACTCTTCGTGTTCCATACGGTAAATCCTCGATGAGTGTTCTAAGGCTCCTCGGCACTGACCATTAAATATTTTATTAACTAATGGCCGTATGCTGCCAGAACAAATATCATTGGCTTCACTAAAAATATTTAAACCTCATTAAAATGTCAGCGTATCCCCTGGGTACCTCTCTTCTAACGAGGAACCTTCGAACACTCGTCGAGGATTTATTCTATTACGTGTACACGTCTAAGAAAGAAAAGTCGCTTTTCTTAAGACAGTATGTATGTGTATGTCATTAAGGATATTACTCTAAGATTCGTTTATGTTACACGGTCACTCTAACGATCATTCCAGGACGATCGTTTTGCAAGAAGACGGATGGGAACAATGATCGTAGCGTACCAGGTTCACTACCGGCCGAGGATAGTCTTCCGTTTCCGCTGCTGCTGTCCGAGTGAGCCGACGGCGACGGACACATCGGTGGTTGTTGCAAATTTTGCGGTCCGCCTGTTTGGCTTCCCAACACACCCAAACCCGCACCTGTCGGGACGAACGAGACAATTGTATTGTGTATAACCATCGTTCAACGATCGATCCGCCATCGATCTTAGACATTCCGACACACAACTCGCTTAATGAATAATACTAAACGAACACACACAGACAAATATATATATACACATGTATGTTTATGTGTATATATATATATGAGATTAGACAAGTGTGGTTGTGGCTCTCGGTTACCTAAACTCGAAGACGCTAGGATCTCCCTCTCCCGCCTCTCGGCGGCCGCGCGGCTTAAAACGTACTGCGCAGCGAACTGATGTTTCGGGTCCATCCTCATGTGCTCCATGTGACTCAACAAACCTTAACAGCCAAAAGAAAGCAGACGCGATCTCGATAGAGTTCGTTCGGTCAGTACAATGACGGTTGTGTAAAAACGAATACGATTAAACACCAAAGACGTCCTTATGGACGTCGAATAAAATGGAATTATAGATATATGTAAATACTTCTCAGAACGAAAATATCGTAACTGAAGACAAGATGATGTATATACATATAGGAGTAAAAAAATTGATAAAGTTACACTGATTTTATATATCTATATATATATCGACAACGTGTTGTCACAGCAAGAAATGAGCCATACTTACCGCTCTCATGAGTGAAGACGGCTTGGCACACCGAGCACGGCCACATCCTGAAGCTTGTGCTAAGCTGACTGGTCTCAGGATGACAGGCCAGGTGTTTCCTAAGACTACCCTCGTTGACGTAGTGTTTTCCGCACACGGGACACGGATGGTTGGCGGTCCGTCGCTTCGCTAGGTAAACCCCGGCAACGGAGGTTGTGCAGTCAGCGGAGGGAACAATAGGGCGACACAATTTCAAGGTCAATGCTAAGCAGGATAAAGCTTCCCAAGGAACGAAAGCCACCTCCTCCATATATATATCATATATCATATAATCACCACCAAAACTCGTCATATCACTATAAATCTCTCTCTCTCTCTCTCCCCCTCTCTCTCTCTCTCTCTCTCTCTAATCATCATCATTTCATTAGACGTTATTTATTCTTCCTTTTATATTTTATTCCTGTTTCGTTACTGCTTTTTATTTTC